>NW_023412930.1:82832-108044 GCF_903995425.1 Onychomys torridus
CCAGAGATCCACCTGGATCTCTGTGAGTTTAAAGCCACACTGGAAACAGACAGGCATGGTGACTCATGCCTTTAATTCCAGGAAGTGATGGCAGAAAGCAGAAAGGTGTATAAGGTGTGAGGACCAGGAATTAGAAGCTTTTGACTGGTTAAGCTTTTAAGCTTCAAGCAGTTCAGCTGAGATCCATTTGGATGAGGATTCAGAGGCTTCCAGTCTGAGGAAATAGGATCATCTGAGTAATTGGCTAGGTGAGGCTAGCTGTCGCTTGTTCTGTTTCTCTGATCTTCCAACATTCACCCCAATACCTGGCTCCAGCTTTCTTTTTATTAACAAGACTGTCTAAGTTTCATGCTACACCTTTTGAAGATCCAGGTGCAAGGGAGTCACACTTCAGTGAAGGCACTCTTGCTCAAGTACATAAAATTCAGTAGAATAATTTCCTATGTGGCCTAACCAAGGACTTTGTTTTCTCAAGGCTTTTGTGCCACCACAGTCTGTGTCAGGGCATTATTTTTACCTTACAGTTCTTTGGAGTATATACTATGCCTTGCAGTTTTGTGTTTTTATAGGTTCCTTCTTATTGGAAAGTTTGTGTCTGACTCTGCATGTGTTCTTGTGCTTTTCTGTTGGCTCCTTCCTTTGTTTGTTGTGTGCTATTCTACTTTATTTGTTTTAGTTTTCTGATTTATTTTATTATTATTCTTTAGATGCCTGTATGATATTGGTCCTGCCCCTTATTTTCTGCTATATTGGGTGAGCTACCTGGGGCAATTCTAGAGAGGTTGTCTTGGTGGTGAGGATGTGGTAAAGCTGGCAGGTCGAACAACCCAGATAACACTCAGGCCCAGAACCAGGACCATCAGGTGACCTTTCCCAACATCCACCTCATCTATGAACTGCTGAATCATGTGAATGGGCCAGACCTGCAGATCCAAAGGTACAAGATCTCCATGACAAAAGACAGTGACAAGATATCTAAGAGCAGTCCAAGTGAGGGCCCTGTATGGAGTATGTAGCAGAAGTCAGAGGCCTCAAAACAGAGCAAAGACTCATTGTAATAAACACTCACAGGTAAAGATGTATGGACTAAAGGCTATAATGTGTGACTCGCTGGCCCACACTACAGTTTCCACAACAAGAGTTGTTTGTTTTTTTTTTTTAATTTGCTTTTTTGTTTTATTTTGTTGTGTTTTGCTTTGGTTTTGATTTAATTTTAAATTTTGTTTTTGGAGGTGTTTGCAAGGGCAGGGGACAGAAGTGAGGGGACATAGAGATGAGTGGGATGAGGATGCATAATATGAAATCCACAAAGAATCAATAAAAATTAAGAAACAATGAATCAATAAAAATGAATAAATAAAAAAATCCATGAAAACATAAACTAACAGTGGAAGGAAACAAATAATAATGTTCAAGACATGGAAAAAATAATAGATTCAACGAAGAAAACTCAAACTGGGAAATATGGAAAAGAAAATTTTAAGAATTTAAACAGGAACTATAGAGCAAACTTCAAGAACAGAATACAAGAGATGCAAGAGAGAATCCCAGGCATGGAAGATACAGTAGAAGAAATGGATACAATGGTTAAAGAAAATGTTAAATCTAAAGTACTCTTGACATAAAACATGCAGGAAATCTGGAACACTGTGGAAAGACCAAATCTAAGAATAATAGGAATAATAAAAGGAAAAGAAACCCAGGTCAAAGTCTAAGAAAATATTTTCAACAAAAAAATAGAAGAAAATTTTCCTAACCTAAAGAAGGAAATGCCTGTCAAGGTACAAGAAAGATACAGAACACCAAATAGATGGTCCAGAAAGGAGTCTCTTCCTCAATTAATAATCAAAACACTAAACATACAGAACAAAGAAATAAATTAAAAGCTGCAAGGGACAAAAACCAAGTAACATATAAAGGCAGACATATTAAAAATATACCTAGTAATCAATGGAGACTCTAAAAGCCAGAAGTTCCTGGAAAGATGTGTTGCACACTCTAAGAGACCACAGATGGCAGCTCAGACTACTATATCCAGAAAAATTTCAATGGTTAAAGATGGAAAAGATGATATTCCATGATAAAGCTAAATTTAAACAGTATCTATGTTCACATTAAGTCCTAACCAAAGGAGGTTTAACAACAACCGTGAAAGCATAGGGAATCAATAATTTCACAATGTAAAATCAATAGAAGGAAGCACACACACACACACAAACAAACAAACATACACACACACAACCACATACCTAACCACACACCACCACCACAACAGTAACAAAATAAGAGGAAACAACAGTCAGTTGCCATTGATATCTCTGATCTCAATATCAATAGTCTTAATTCCCCAATAAAAAGACACAGACTAACAGAATGATGTGAAGATAGGATCCATTTTTCTGCTGGATCTAAGAAACACTCCCAGGATAGATATTATCTAATGGTAAAATGATGGAAAAAGATATTCTAAGCTAATAGATCCAAGAAGCAAGCTAGTCTAATAAAATATCTCAGAGTAAATCCAGCAAAGCAAGTGAAAGACTTATATGGTAAAAAGTTTAACACTATGAAGAGAGGATGGAGAGATCTCTCATGCTCATGGATCAGAAGGATTAACATGGTAAAAATGACTAACTTACCAAAAGCAATCCACAGATTCAATACAACACCCAACAAAATTCCAACACAGTTCTTCACAGATCTTGTAAAGATAGTTTTTAGCTTCATAAAGAAAAACAATGAAAAAAAACAGGATAATTGAAATGATCCTGAACTATAAAAGAACTGCTAGAGGTCTCACTTATCCCAATTTCATGTTGTACTACAAAGCTATTGTAATAAAAACAGTATGGTTTTGGAATAAATGCAGACACACTGATCAACAGAACCAAACTGAATACCAAGACCTAAATCAACATCCCTAAGGACCTGATTTTTGATAATGATGCCAGAAATGCACACTGGAAAAATGACAGCATCTTCAACAAATGGGGCTTGTTGAGCTAGGTGTCTACATGTAGAAGAATGCAAACAGATTCATATTTATCAATCTGCACAAAACTCAAATCCAAATGAATCAAAGACCTCAACATAAAACCAGATACACTGAACCTCATGAAAGAGAAAGTGTCTCATTGACATAAGAGAATGCTCTTTGAACAAAGCTCTGATAGTGTAGGCAACACTTAGTAAATGGAATCAACAATTAATAAATGGGGTCTCATGAAGGTTTTTAAAAGCTTCTATAAGACAAAGGATACTGTCATTCAGACAAATCAGCAGCCTGCAAAATGGAAAAGATTTTTTCCAACTCCTGTAGATGTAACCGGCTTGTTAAATAAGAAACACAGAACCAATTGCAGAATTAAAAACCACGAGGTCAGAGCAAGAGTGGAAAACTTTACCCTTCACTGCTTCTGCTGTTCTTCCTCTCTGCAAGAGAGCTACCTCTGTGTGTCCTATCTTTTTTTATAGATTTTCTGTTCTGTTTTCTCATTGGTTGTAAACACAGCCACATGACCTCCTTGTCCCTGCCTGTTTGTACAGACCTCCAGGTCTTCTATGGTTGGTATTGAGATTAAAAGCATGTGTCTGCCATGCTGGCTGTGTCCTTGAACACATAGAGATCTACCTAGCTCTGCCTCCCAAGTGCTGGGATTAAAGGCGTGCACCACTACCGCTCAGCTTCTGCTCTGGCTTGCTCTGACCTCAAGGCAACTTTATTAACATACAAATAAAATCACATTTCAATACAAATAAAATATCACTATATTTCCCCTTTTCTAGTTTAATAAAAAGAAAAAAGTTATAACTAATATAAGAAAAACTATATACAAAAGTACAATAACTATATATACCATATATACAAACAATAAATACCTAAACAATGTCTAGTCCATTTGCATTTGACAAATTCAGAGAAAATAATTCCATTATCTATCCTATTTTGGTAATTCCAAAATGTACCTGATTCACTTTCTATCCTAACTTATATTGCTAACAGAACTGTCTTATAACATCTTTCAAATTTATACACTTACAGCTCTTAGTGAGTTTTTCTGAAATCCTTAACAATGATTATTATAACTATACCTAACTGATCTTCAACACCCTCAGAGACCAAAGAAGGAAATAATACTACCTAATAAAAAATAAAAACAGAAATCGTGTGCCTCCCAAGTGACAGGATTAAAGGTGTGAATGCCACCATTTTCTGGCCTCTATTTCTGTCTAGTGGCTGTTCTGTTCTATGACCCCAGATAAGTTTATTAGGGTACATAATATTTTGGGGAACACAATATCACCAAAAAAAGGCACAAGAACATTGAGCTCTAACTCTTATACATGTTTCCTATGTCATTATTTGTGAATTACAAAATAACTGTCTATGCAGGAGAGGCACAGTAACAGATAAGGAAAGATTATATGAATATACAGGATTGTTTGATCAGAGAATAAGAGTAAATCGTTAAAAATGGATTTTTATTTCCAAAAATAAGAAAGCAAAAATCCTAATTAATGTGAAAACACAACTGTAAAAGTATGTCAGTGAGGGTATTATCTGACATAGTAACACTACAACACTCCAGACACCGCTATGAAGTAAAGAGAAGTTTATGTTTGATCATTGTTCATGAAATCTTAGATGTTTAGTTGATCATATATGTTTGTGGAACATGTGAGAGTGTTATGGGGAGGGAGGGAGAGAGGGAAACAGACAGAGACAAAGACAGACAGAGACTGAAAGAGACTAAGAAACAGAGAGACAGAGAGAGACAGACAGCAGAGAGAGACACATTGGGGTGGTCCTAAGGCCCTCTCACTATATTTCACTCTATTCAAAGCACCTTAAAACCACATCACCCTGAACCAATAATTTACATATTCAATTTACAAAAAAAGTATAGCATGATTCTAGAAAGTGGAATCTAGAAATATATGCCAGATTGAGAAAAGGTTACTTTGACTGCCAGAAAATATTTGTGATGAGAACAGCACCTTTTGAGGTGTGTGGGGAATGGTGATCATGGAGTTGAAGTGTGGTCATGTAGAAGAGTACTAAAAAACTGTCAGATTCCATAATCAGTTTTTGAGCTTAGCAGTGCACTTGAGTTAAGTAGGAGACAAAGGTGGAGATTTGGAAGGCAATGAAATAGGATTAGTCAGTACTGGGTCTCAGTCCTTCAGGGAAAGAAAGCAAAGAAAGGGAAAGCTCTTTTTTGAGCTAAGAGCTCCTTATACCCTATGTACTTCTATCAATCAACATTCCCAGTCTTTCCTCTTATTGGCCCCTAGTCCCTTTAAAGGACATATGTGTCCTGACTCACAGCACTACCACTGCCATTGTTCTAAGTCAGTGTACTTCCTAACAGCACTCTAAATTCTTAAACTTCTACCCACAAATTAAGAGCTGCTCCCACTTCTCATAAAAGAAACTCCTTTTGTAGCACAAGGAGACCATTACAGCAAGATACAAATGAATGGTCAAAATGCAAAGAATAATTGACCATGGGTTGCCCAGCTCAAGCTGAATATATCTGCAAGGAAAACTCTGCGCTTAAGGCTCAGGGGACATCCCAGAAGAGGACAAAGAAGGTTGTAAGAGATGTGGAAGTCTGCTGTGAGAGCATGCCTTCTACGACAGGGAAGCTACACCCATGAAATATCAACAGAAACTGTGCAATCCATTATCATTGGCAAACCATTATAGATGGGGCCTCACTTTTAGATGAAGAACTAAAAACCAGTTGACAACCGCTGAGAGAAAGACAGAGAGAGAGAGAGAGAGAGAGAGAGAGAGAGAGAGAGAGAGAGGAAGAGAGAGAGAGAGAGAGAGAGAGAGAGAGAGAGAGAGAGAGAGGAAGAGAGAGAGAGAGAGAGAGAGAGAGAGAGAGAGAGAGAGAGAGAGAGAGAGAGAGAGAGAGAATGAATTAACCTTCCCTAGTGATGAGTGCCCTGTTTGGTTACCCAGTTCCAACTGGTCAGCAGTAGAAGCATATACATACAGGCAGCAGTGGAGAGACTAAGCAGGTTGTACTTATGTGTTTATTGCTTATAAGTATTTGTAATAACAGTGGTTAAAAAACAGGAGGCTGTTGATACAATGGGGAAGGGCTAGGCTCTCCTTCAACTTGATATGCCAGACTTTTTTGACTACTGTGGGAAGCCTTACCCACTCTGAGGAGTGGATGGGGGTAGAGTGGGAGGGAGGTGAGGAGGCGGGAGAAGGGGAGGGAAGGGGACCTGGGGTTGGAATGTAAAATAAAATAAATTTTAATAAATAAATATGTAAAAAAACAGAAGGCTGTGAGTTTGGGAGATAAAAGACATGGGATGTTAGGAGGGAAGGAGAAAAGAGGTAACAGTATTCTAATTAAATTAAAAGCTCTGTCATGTATGACAGTGGGGCAATTTCAAGCAGAGCATGATTTAGCAGAATAATAGTAGTAGGTTCTCTCCTAGGGCCTAGGAGCTGCCTAGCCACAGGTTCTTGGCCTGATACTGTTGCCAGATCTGTGTTTTCTTTTGTGGAAAAGCTCAGTCACTAAGTGGTTGTTTACTCCTATAATAGTCATGCCACTATTGGGTTAGTGGAAATGTCTGGCTAGGCAAGTCTCTACTGTAGCTCTCAGGGTCCACAGGTGGGCGAGATTGAGATCTTTTTCTCTTCTCTTGTATCATGTACAACACTTCCAAGCACTATGAATGCTACCTGGTAGGGCTGAAACTTCCAGGCGAGTACCAGCTGGATCTCTCCATATTTCATTACTCAACTATGCTATGTGTTCAGCAGTATGACCTCACCATCATGTGATGGAAGGGAAATAACAATTGTAATGGCCTACAATGTTTGGGGGTCTCCAAGGAAGTAACCCATTCTTGGAACTTGGATATTTATTTGTTAGTCTGAGGTATCTCATAGAATCATTTTCACCCTGTTATAAGGTATTGTATTTACCACAGTAAGAATAGACCGGAAATATACAATAAATCTCACTTTAACAATACTATTGGTAGAGAGTGGGAGAAAGGGAAAAGGGGGTGTACTCAAGCCTGTCTGGAAGAAACATGAGGGAAAGAGGATATGGGGTGGGTGGGTCTACTCTTAAAGGTAGCTCAGCACATGAATGTAGGGGCTTAGATAACCACACCACACATGGGCATAAATTATGTGGCCATGCTGCATATGTGCATACATTTCATAGGACATATGGCCTTGGGATGTCTTGTTATTCTATGTTGTCTCATAGAAGCATTGTCACCTTGGTCATAAGGTAATTCCATTTTAAATCTTTTTAAAACATGCATATGTAGAAAACATGTATATGGTAGAAAGCATCTACATTAGTAAGTTTCCATATGGTAATCAGGTTTGGTCGCAGGGTCCTTTAACTACTGAGCCATCACTATGACACAAACTTCTCCTGTACATTGAAGGATGAACTCTTAATCCTTTTAAGACTGTTTCATGGAAGAGCTTGCAAAAATGGGATGAATCACTCCTTGTACTGGATATTCTGTATTTTTCTTCTTTTACTGTTTGTTGTTTTCTTAAGACCAGGCTTTGTTATACAGCTCAGGTGGCCTTGCAATGTGCCATGTGGTCCAGGCTTGTCTTGAACTTGTAATCCTCTTTGTGTGGCAGAAAACATTCTTCATTCTTAAACTATAGTTGTGTTTTTTTTCAATCTCAGCAGCTTTAAGAAGGAGGTATTAGGTATGCCTTGTCACTGAAAGTTTACATCAATGCCTTCCACTTGAGAGAATGTTAGGTTCTGTCTTTTATTAATTAAATGTATTGTCTGACATTTTTATACATGATTTGAATAATAGACTATATTCTAATTATTCTTACCTCCTAAGTCTGCCCCCACTACAAATCACATTCTTCTATTTTATATTTTTGTTTTGTTCTGTGACTCACTGAATTTAAAAAGAGCCATCTGTGTGACTGGGAGTTGGAGCTGTCTATTGGAGCCTGGTGGGCTCACCATTGGGCACACAACTGAAGGCAACCGCAGATCCTTCCTAGAATCATTCAGTCGCCGATAGTTTAGCTGGTTGGGTAGTGACAGGGTCATGTCTACAGACCCCTCCACTCTGCATCCTGACTGGTGACAGGCCCAGTCTTGTGCAGGTTTAGTTCAGGTAACTACAGCTGTTGTGAGTTCAAAAGACTGCAAAGCTGTGTCTCACCCAGAGATGGCATTGTGCAGCTTCTCTCCTTATCTGATAATCTCTCTGCCCATATGTCACTGTTCTCTAAGCTCAGAGGAGGTGGTAGAAAACATCTTATTTAAGGCTGGGAATTCAACCATCACTTATTCTCAGCACCTTGTGAAGCAATCAGACTGCACATTTACCTTTGTTCACTGAAAAGTAAACTTTTCTCATTAAAGCTGATGGTAGGATTGGTCTATGAGTGTAAATATAGTTATTTAGAAGGAAGTTTGATGCTATATCCATTACTGGACAACAGTACTGAGCTCCCCACTAAGGCCTATGTCTTATCCAAGCATACACTGTTGACCAAATTTATGGTACCATGCATGCTTTCTCTTCTGTGGAGTAGGACTCAAATGTAATTAGAAAGTAGTTGGTTCCTCTTACAACAGTTTGTCGCTGAAGTACTAGAGGGCATATGTAGCCCAGGAAGTTTACAGTTGATGAGACTGCTGGAGGCTTTTATCCTCCAGTAGCCTGTGTGCTGTCTTCTGGCACTATGAAAGCTAGCCTGCCTGGCAAAAGCGTTCAGCTTATTTTCTCTCTATCTCCCAATGAAATTGTGTGCTGTCCTCAGCTATAGGTTCTTATTAACTAGTTGGGGAATGCAACCAAGATAGTCACTTCTGGCTTTGTAGGGTTGGAGAATCAAAAATGTGGCAACTGTTCTTTTAGAGCAAAAGTGCCTTCATTTCTGTGATCACCTCTGTGATTCTGACACAACTTGAATATTTCTATTTAAATTTCAAGTTGGTGCTTTCATCATTGTTGGCCAATGGGGGTCACATAGACCCCTAAGCTATTGCAGGCTGTTGCCAATACTCTCTGTTATTTTCCAGAACTTTATGCTAACACCCCATTGCTGAAGAACTTACTTGAATCATAGAAAATATAGAAATCAAGCAGATAAATCACTTGGAAGTTTCATCACTACTGGCTAGTTTCCATGGTGATGGAAAGTACTATCCACACTGCTGTAGGAGAAAAATAAGCTTCAATATGACCTGTGAAGTTGTGCAAAGCATAGCAATGACTGTCCTGGCATGATGTGTACCCAGTTCCATTACTGTGTCATGAACATCATGGGAGTAACCAACCATTTTCCTGTTTGTTCTGAGTCTTGTTCCATGAGATGGACCCCCACTTGACACTATTAAAGGGACAAAGAAACTGAGGCTAGATTGGCCACAGACCAATAGGTACAAGGACTTAAACAAGTCCTAATGACTTATTGATTTTGATATTAAGGTAAAACCCATGGGCTTGTGCATAGACAAATGCTTGTTCTGCAGCTCTATTTCCATCCTTTTGGTTTGAATAGGAATGGCCCCGCAGAATCATGTGTTTGAAATGCTTGTCCTGTAGGGTGTGGCACTGTTAGGAGTTGTGGCCTTGTGGGAGTAGATGTGGCCTTGTTGGAGTAAGTATGTCACTATGGAGGCAAGCTTTAAGGTGTCATATCCTCAGGCTATACCCAGCGTAGCACACAGTCACCTGCTGTTGCATGTGGATCAAGATGTAGAACTCTTAGCTCCTCTTCCAGCACCATGCCTGCCTGCATACTGCTGTGATGATAATGGACTAAACTTCTGAACTGTAAGACAGCCCAAATTAAATATTTTTCTTTGTATGTGTTGCCATAGTCATGGTGTCTCTTCACAGCAATAAAACCCTAACTAAGACACTTATCATACCTAAAGTAATATAAATACCAGGTAATAGTTGCTTTACTGAGTTGTTTAGTAAATAATGACAAGAAAAATGTCTGAGCATGTTCAGTTAAACTATAAGTGTGACTAGTCAACCTCTAAAGATCTCCGTAGTTAAAACAGGTGGTTCTCAACCTTCCTGATGCTGTGATCTTTTAGTACAATTCCTCATGTTGTGGTGACCCCAATGATAAAATTATTTTGTTGCTACTTCATAACTGTAATTTTGCTGCTAATATAAATTGTAATGCAAATATCTGATATGCAGGATATCTGCTATGGGACTCAGAAAGAAGTCATAACCCATAGGTCAAGAACAACAGTGTTAAAATAAGGCAGTGGTGGGAAAACAATGAGATCCTGTATCTCAGATGGCAATGTGTTGCAGAAACCTAGGGAGGTTGAGAGTGTCGAATCCTTAGATTATAATGAGCTCACTACACCTGAGGAAACAGTTTTCCTTCCTACTCCCTGAAGTTTGTCCTTTCTGTCCTTTCCCAAAGATTTAATCTTACAACCTAAAGGAGATATCAGACAAGATGATGATGTCTTTTAGAAACCAGCTATCATAGCCTCTTGACTGATACCTATAGTCCAAACAAAGCCCCCTAGAGGTGAAGTAGGAATTTTGGCCAGGAAGAGATTTGCTACAACCATAAAGATTCAAATGAGTTTTTAAAATCCATTCAAGTAGACATATAAGTAATATGTACAGGAATGGAGAGAAAAGGTGTGAGGTAATAACACAAGGATCATAAGTACAGATCAGGCTGAGCTTATTGATATGGGTTTATTGAACAGATATTATAGGTTAATATTGAAGATCACATGACCAAAACTGTTGCCAAGAGTTTATTTGACTTGTTTCCCCAAGTGGTTGTGACAAGATGAGCTACAGAGAAGGGACTGGAGATGTCTGATATTCCCTGGCTGGATTCTTTAATTTTGGTTTTTTATTAATTATTATTTTTTATTGTTTTGTTTGTTTTGTTGTTGTTTTTGAGATGGGATCTTACTAACCCTTGGCTTGGTACTGATGAGGAAATTCTAAAGGTCAGGAAACTGGAATGCTTAAGTGGATTTGGCATTTAAAACCTAATCTCTCACGTGGAAGACCCAATAGATATTTCCTTCACTAATACAATACTTTAAAAAAAAAGGTGAGAGGGCCACCAGCCTGTCTGAAGACCTTTGTCATTGTTCCTCTAGTACAACACCTTTGGCTGTGAGACGCAGATGATCAACTGGGTGAATTAAATGTGATTTTTTTGGAAAGAGTACAAACAACATCCAAATTGAAACTCTCAGAAGGAGATTTCAGATTCCGTAGTTCACTGGCTGGTCTGACTCTCAGCCTTCCCACACACTGCTGGGCCGGAGGACTGTGTGGAGCTGGATCTAGAAAATTAAACTTTCCAGTGATCTATTTTTATACAAATTACATTTGTATTTGCTTTTCTCCACTTGCTTCTTTTCACTGTATTCCATTGTAACAGCAGTCACTAATAACCTGAAAACAGAGTCAACTTTAGGATGTCTTAAAATATCCTTGGCCAGTGAAATCAGTTTAAAACTCACCAAATTAGCCTCAGGCAGGTTTCAAGGACCATGTGAAAACAGCTACATTCTTTTTCAAAATGCTACAAGAACAATCTCTAATTTAGTTGCTAATATGTTTCCATTGGAAATATCTTGATCTTAATCTTGGCCTCCACAGTTCACATTGCTCAGCACTACTGTTTCCAAGCTCCACTAAGATGGGCCATTAAATTGCTACCTACAGTGTTCAAGTGCATTACCTACTCCTAGTCAAATGTCCCAGCATCTTCTATATTTCTCCACAACTCAACATGGTCCTGCCTATCACAGCACTATCTCAGCTTCTGGTACCAACTTCTACTTTAAATATGTTTTTATTGTTATGATAAAACACCATAACAAAGACCACTTATAGAAGAAAGTGCTTAATTGTGGCTTGCTTAAAGTTCCAGAGGATGAGTCCATAACCATTGTGGCATTGTTTAAGCTTACATTCTAAAACAACAACCACAAAAGGGAGGGGTGGTTGGTGAGAGCAAGCTAACTGGGAATGGTAAGGTCTTTTTGAAAACTCAAATTTCACCTGTAGCAACACACCTTCTCCAACAAGACCACACTTCATAATCCTTCCCAAACATTCCTACAACTGGGGACCTAATATTTAAATAGATGTATGTATGGAGCCATCCTCAAACCCTCTACAATAACAGTCATTTCAGACTGTTCATATTGCTGACAGTATGAGACTGAATTTTTAACTTTCCGTAGGATTTATGTATCACTTCATTCTTTAAGACACCAGAAACAATGAGAAAGAGGGAAAGAAAGAATGTAAGAAAACAAATGAGGATTGGTGTTGGGAAAGTGTGGCCTCTTGGTGTTGCAAACATGAGCACTCATCACTGTGGTTATCTGCATAAGGCCTCCATAAGATCCAGCCAGTTAAAATTCCAGAATGGAATTTCCTGAGGTCTCACATCTGCCTGAGTAGCTAAGGGCAGCTAAAAGCTGCTGAAAGACCATTTTTTGGTGGAAGGTAGTGTGTGACCTTTGGTTGTGTTTGGTTGCCTGTTCCTATGTGGATGAAACCCTCCAATGTGCATATGGGAATTATTCATTGGACATGGAATTGGGAGGAGTATGGAGGATATATTGGGAAAGCATGGGAGAGTTAGAGTGAGTGAGGGGGTGAGAAATGGATACGTCTAAGATACATTGTATAAAAGTATGACATTTGAAAGAAAAAGACAGAAAACCGAAAGGCTGAGAATATAGCTCATTGGTAGAGAACTTACCTGGGTCATGTAAGACCTTTCTTCAACCACAAGTACCACAAATCTATATGGACATGGTAGAAAAAATGGAGAAACACTGAATTAACCAACACAAGAATTGTAATAGAGAACACAGAGAGTCTCTTCAAAGTTTGCAGCTCTCAGAAATCTCAGTCTACATTTCTCTAACTTCAGGCAACTCAGGGTATGTTTGCATCAAATAGATCCATTTCTCATTTCAGTGTGTTCATTAAAACTGCTAGAGGGACCATCTAGTACTGAAAATGTTTGATCAGATAGAGACAGAGTTGACCAAAGTAATCTGTTGGACATATAGCAGGTGGCACGATGGAGGCTGTCAGATTACTGGAAATCTAGGCCAGATATACTGTGGGTAATAACCTTAAGGTAAGAATAATGTCCTACTGACTCCTAGGTCTATATATGAACACTTAGTTTTTAGGATCTAGTTTTCAACCATCACACCTACTTGAAGAACTGCCTCACTCCCCCTGTTATAGTGAAAAATGTAGTTAACAGACACCAGAGCAAGTAGTTAATCCTTTCATATGAGTGTCAGAATTCTGGGGAGGGGGCAAAGTGTCAGAGTTACCAGGACACTATCTTTTAGGAATTAGAATGGGTTCTTTTCTTTTCTTTTCTTTTCTTTTCTTTTCTTTTCTTTTCTTTTCTTTTCTTTTCTTTCTTCTCTTTTCTTTTCTTTCTTTCTTTCTTTCTTTCTTTTTGTTCTTTTTGTTTGTTTGTTTATTTTTCAAGACAGGGTTTCTCTGTGTAGCCTTCTGCCCTTCCTGGAACTCACTCTGTAGCCCAGACTGGCCTTGAACTCACAAAGATCTGCCTGCCTCTGCCTCCCAAGTGCTGGGATTAAAGGCATGCACCACCAGTGCCTGGCTAACTAGCTTCCAAAGAGGAGAGGCAACCAACAGTCCTACCCACCTATGATACCTATGAATCACAACAATGGCCAGCATGGCACAATAATTCTAAGAGAGCAATAGTGGCACACACACCTTGGCAGTAAACAACAGCCTGCTAAATGTCCTTAAGTCCCTTTAAGCAAGAGGGAAATCATTCCTGGTATAGGAAACATAGCCAGGTACTCAGGCTAGTGAAGTCATGGATCTTGGAAGAAAACCCACAACCACCATTTTAATGAACAAGTATAATCCTGCACTGGCCATATATTTGCCTTCATACCAAGAGATAAGTGCAGTCCTCACCACTCATTTAGGAAACTTGTCTTTGAAACAGATGGAGACTATTATGGAAAACCACAAGCAGTCAAAATGCAGAGTTGGAGCTCAGTTTGAATGGATATACCTATAATACAAATCCCTTAACGGAGGCTCAGCAACTATTGAGAATGAGGGCATAGAATGATGGTAACAGACAGAACAGGGAGTTTGCTCTGAAATTATGAGTCCTAGGTATATCAGAAGCCACACACATAAAATCTCACCATCATTACTGCCAAACACGAGGAGAACAAGGACAACAGCAGTACACATGGCAATGTGGCCTGGTTGGATGGGTGGAACAGTGAATGAGGATGTCTCATTCTCACCAAAAATCTGCAGGCAACTTGGGGATGCTGAAAGCAAAAGCTGTTGTCTTCTCCAGGGAACAATTAACTAGAAGATTATCCAACATAAAATGTTCAGTCCTAAAAATACTTATAAAAGTAACATTATACAGTGTTGGTTGAATTTATTTACTTAGGAACACACACACACACACACACACACACACACACACACACACGTAACTAATTAAAAAGGATGGCATGAATTTAAAAGACAGAAAGGAGGGTTATATAAGAGGGTTTGGAGGGGAAGAAAAGGAAGGTGAAAATGATGTAATTATATTGTAATCTCAAAAAAAAAGAAATAATTAGAAAATATTTAGGTATATAGCTATTAAAATGTTTTCAGCTTTTCCCTATAATGATGATGATCAATTTGACCATGGGTAATAACTTCTCACTTAGATAATCTTTACAATGGCATAAGTGAGTAATCATTGCTCATTTTCCATTCAGATTGTTGACCAACCCAGAGCAACGTGGTTGATCCCATGCATACATAAGTCAAATAACCAATTCAAATCTAATAGGTTCTGCTTGGTAGATCATGCACAACCCCAGCAGCTGTCACACAAATGAGATTACAGTCACTACACCTGACTGGTTTTTTTTTTTCTTGATGATCTTTACAACTGTCATTTCCTTTCAGACCAACAGGAAGCAGGTGGTTAAGAACAGCAACTCACAGTAACAGAAGTGGAGTATGAAACATCAGCCACCAGTGGGCAGAAAAAAAAGAACAATCCTCATTCAGAGGATTAAGGGTATCTGGCTAAAGATGAATTTACCAGTAAATGCAGTGCGGCTATGAGTGATGATAGGTGAAATGTTAGAGAGTGACTTATTTGCCCCAAAAATCATAAATGGGAAAAAAAAAAACAAAGCAAATCCTATCACTCTGACATAGCACCACCCAGGCCAGTTCCACTTTCCTATTTGTTTCTTCTGTAGAATGGATTCATGATTTCTTTTCCTAGTAGCTACCAATTAATTCCCAAAGCTTCTGGGACAGAGATAATACTTAATGCCCTGGTCCCCTTTCCATGTTAGGATTTTTTGTTTGGCTTAAGCTTGCCCATGGCTTGTGCATGCTGTCACAACTGCTGTAAGTTCGAAAGTACCACTGTCTGCTGTGTCCAGAAGGCAATTTTGTTATGGTCATTCACTGCTTCTGCCTCTTTCTTTCTACTCTTTCTCCTGCAATGATCCCTGAGTCTTGGGAGGAGAGAGCTTAGTACAGATGTTTATTTAGGGATGAGCATTTCTGCATTCATTCTCTGTACTTTGGCCAGTTGTGAGTCTCTGTGTTAATTGTCATCTACTGCAACAGAAGCATCTGTGATGACAGTTGAGAGATGCATATATAGGTGTAATAATAAGTAATTCGGAGTTGGTTTGATACTATTTCCAGTTAGGAGAGCAACAACATCTATGACTTGTGTAGCCACAGGTTTTGGCTTGATACTGTTACCAGGGATAGGTTCCACTTGTAGAGTACTTAAATTCAATCAGAAAATGGTTGGTTACTGTGTCTTAGGGTTTCTGTTGCTGTGCTTAAAATGTCATGGGGGAGTTAGTTACCTAGAAGTTCAGAAGGTCTGGAAAGCTTAACTGTTTGCCAAATGGTATTTGGGCACACAAGAATTTCATAGCAGAAAACAGCTGAAATATTAAAAAATGGATAATATCAAATATTTCATAATAAATGGCTTGTTTTTGACATATCCTTGGCTGTTCAAAGTATAGTTTTAATACACAGCTGAATTTCTATCATATATTCTTGTGGCCTCTAAGAGATTTCTTCATTTACACTTCAATGTCACAGTCCTCCTTTTAAGGGAGTCTGCCAGGAACTCAAGGCAGGAACCTGAAAGCAAGGATTGAAGTGGAAACCATGGAGAAACACTGCTTACCAGCCTGTTCTCCATGACTTGCTCAGTCTGCTTTCTTACACAACTTAGGACAACTTGCTCAGGAGCGGCTCTGCTCACAGTAAGCTTGGTCCTCCCACATCAGTTATTAAAAGAAATTTCCCTACAGCTTTGCCTATAGACAATATCATGGAAGCCCTTTATCTGTTGAGGTTCTTATTTCCTGAATGACACTACCTTGTGTCAAGTTGACAGAAAACTAAACAACACAATGACACAGATATACAATAGTTTCATTACTATGAGAAAAGTTTAATTCTTTTTTTTAGTACTTTAAGCTATTGTTCTAGTTTTGTTACTGTTGCTAGGAACAACAAAAAGCAACAAAGGTTGAAAACAGGATCCATCTTTCCGCTGAATCAAAGAAACACACCTGAACATCAAGGATAGATATCCCCTCTGGATAAAGGGAATAAAAAAGATATTCCAAGCAAACAGACCTCAGGAACAAGCCAGTGTAGCCACTTTATTATCTGACAAAATAAACTTCAAATGAAAACTAACCAGAAGAGATAGGGAAATTGCATACTTATTAAAGCAAAATTCCACTAAGAGGACATTGAAATTCTTACCACAAACACAAAGGCACCCAAGTTAGTAACTGATGCACTGTTACACCTTAAATCACATATCAGCCCAAGCACAGTGAAACACCACTTTTGTCATTACAATACTCGTGCCAATAAATGGGATATCCAGGCAATACTAGACAGAGAAATGCTAGAATTCACTAATTTCATAAACCAAATGGGCTTAATGGATGGTACAGAACATTTTACCCAAATACAAAAGAATATGCCTTCTCATAAATTCATAGAATTTTCTCCAAAATGGACCACACAGACATAAAACAATTCTCAATAGAGCCAATAAAACTGAGATAGCACTCTATATCCTATCTGACCACCATGGATGAAAGCTGAATATCAAGAACAACAGGAAGTTTACAAACTCACCACTCGATGAAAAAATAAGTCTAGACAGAAATTAAGAAGGAAATTAAAAACTTTTTAGAATTGAATGAAAATAAAAATACAACATACCTTAACTTATGGGATATAATGAAGGCAGTTCTAAGAGGCAAGTACCTAACACTGAGTGCCTACATTAAAAAAGTAGTATTCTAATGTTAGTAACTTAATAGTTAAGTTTTAGAACAAAAGGAGTAGATGTCAAGAAATAATCAAATTCAGAGCTGAAACTAATGGAATAGAAACAAACAAACAAAGGCAATACAAGGAGTCAATGAAACAAAGATTTGGTTCTTTGAGAAAATCGAAATGATTGATAAACCCTTAATGGAAATAATGAAAAGATGGAAGGGAAAGATACAAACTAACAAAATTACAGATGAAAAGAAGAACATAATAAAAGACACTGAGAAAACCAGAGAACCATATAGACATGCTTTAAAAACCTACACTCCTCCATGTTGAAAAATCTAAAGGAAATGGATAATTCTCTCAATACAGACCACCTACCAATGTTGTATCCAGATCAGATAAACAACCTAAATAGACCTGCAACTCCTACTTAAATAGAAAACACAATTAAAAGTCTACCAACAAAAAAAGTTCAGGGCAAGATGTTTTATCACAGAATTCTATCAGACTTTCAAAGAAGAGTTAATGCCAATACCCCTCAAATTATTCCACAATATAGAAACAAAAGGAACATGACACAACTCAGTTTCCAAGCCCAATTACCCTGATACCCAAACCATATAAAGATCCCACAAAGAAAGAGAATAATAGATAATTTCCCTTATGAACATAGATGCAATTATTCTTAATGAAATAAATATGACTATTATTTTTTTGACTATTAACCTATATTTCTTTATTATCTTAAATAGCTTTCAAAGACTAAAACTTTACATTACAATTTTAAATGAGCTGCATAGGTACAATACCTTAAACAAGAACAGAAATATACATAGAGTATAACAAAAATAACCTTAAATTTGTATCAATAAACAAAAATCTACACTAATGTCAAATATTTGAGACTAGTCTTATTCAAAAGTCCACTCAAAATCCACCCTTTTTTAAATGTATAATATGTTCTTTTTTTCTTTTTTTTCTTTATTATTATGTGTTTTAAATTTTATACATCAGCCATGGGTTCCCCTGTCCTCCCCCCTCTCGCACCTACCCCCAGCTTCCCCCCAAGCCCCTCCCCTCCATTCCCATGTCCTCCAGGATCAAGGCACCCCTGGGGATTCATTTAAACCTGGTGGATTCAGTACAGGGAGGTCCTGTCACCTCCTTCCAGACTGAGCGAAGTGTCCCTGTGTAAGCCCAAGGTTTCAAACAGCCAGCTCATGTACTAAGGACAGATCCTGGTCCCACAGACTGGGTGCCTCCCAAGCAGATCAAGCTATTCAATTTTCTCACTTATCCAGAGGGCCTGATCCAGCTGGGGGTTCCACAGCCATTGGTTCATAATTCATGTGCTTCCATTCGTTTGGCTATTTGTCCCTGTGCTTTTTTGGAATCTTGGATTCAACAATTCATGCTCTTGCAGTCCCTCTGCCTTCTTGACAGTTGGACACCTGGAGCTCCTCCTGGGGCCTGGCTGAGGATCTCTGCATCCACTTCCATCAGTTATTGGATGAGATTTCCAGCACGACAGTTAGGGTGTTTAGCCATCTGATCACCAGACTAGATCAGATCAGCTCCTCCCTCGACCACTGCCAGCAGTCTACAGAGCATGTATCATTGTGGATTTTGGGGGACCTCGCGAGCACTATGCCTATTCCTGTTCTCATGTGGTCTTCATTTATCATGGTCTGTTATTCCTCATTCTCCCTTTCTGTTCTTGATCCAGCTGGGATCTCCTGTTCCCCTAAGCTTTCATTCCCTCAAATCTTGCCCTTCATTGAGAAGCTTTTGTAGAGCAAAGGACACAGTCAACAAGACAAAGCAACAACCTACAGAATGGGAAAATGTCTTCACCAACCCCACATCTGACAGATATTCTGATATCCAGAATATATAAAGAACTCAAGAAATTTAACATCACAATGCCCAACAGTCCAATTAAGACATGGGCTATAGAACTAAACAGAGAATTCTCCACAGAGGAAGTTCAAATGGCTGAAAGACATTTAAGGAATTGCTCAACATCCCTAATTATCCAGGTAATGCAAATCAAAACAACTCTGAGATACCACCTTACACCTGTCAGAATGGCTAAGATCAAAAACACAGAAGACAGCTTATGCTGGAGAGGATGTGGAGCAAGGGGAACTCTCCTCCACTGCTGGTGGGAATGCAAGCTTGTACAGCCACTTTGGAAATCAATATGGCGCTTCCTTAGAAAATTGGGAATCCATCTCCCCCAAGACCCAGCTGTGGCACTCTTGGGCATATACCCAAGGAATGCTCAATCACACCACAAGGGCATTTGCTCAGCTATGTTCGTATCAGCTTTGTTTGTAATAGCCAGAATCTGGAAACAGCCTAGATGCCCTTCAACTGAAGAATCGATAAAGAAAATATGGTACATATACACAATGGAGGTCTACTCAGCAGAGAAAAACAAGGACATTGTGAGGTTTGCAGGCAAATGGATGGATCTAGAAAAAAACATCCTGAGTGAGGTAACCCAGACTCAGAAGGACAAACATGGTATGTACTCACTCATAGGAGGATACTAGATGTAAAACAAAGATGACTGGACTGCTACACAACTCCAGGGAGGCTACCTAGAAAATGGGACCCTAGGAAAGACCCAAGGATCACCCAATGACAGAGAAATGGATGAGATCTACATGAGGAACCTGGATGACAGTGGGAGTAATGAAGGACTATTATTTTTTTAAATGCAATTAATGTTTAGTAAAAATAAAATGCAAACCAAACCCAATAGCACCTCAGAAAGTTCATCTACTCTGATCATGAATGCATCATTTAAATGATACAGGGATGGTTCAAAATATGTAAATTGAAAAATATAATCCACCATGTAAAAAGACTGAAAGAGTACAACCACATGCTTTTTTCATTAAATGCAACAAAATGAAACACCTCTCCTGATAAAAGTCCAGGAGATCCTAAGGTCACACCTCAACATAATAAAGACAATACGTAGCAAGCCCATTGCCAACATCAATTCAACTGGAGAGTAACTCAAAGCATTTTCATTAAAATCAGGAATAAAACAAGGTTGCCCACTCTATCTAAGCCATTCAGTACAGTACTTGAGGTCTTAACTAGAACAAGAAGATAATGAAGAGAGATCAAAGAGACACAAATAGGAGTAGACAGTGTGAAATTATCATTATTTGCAAGTGATGTCAGAGTATACATAACTGATCCTAAAATTCCACCAGGAAACTCCTACAGCTGATAAACACTTTTTGCAAAGAAGCAAGTTCACATTAACAAAATTAGCAAAAATTAATAACCCTCTTATATCCAAATGACAAATGGACTGGGAAAGAAATCAGTGAAACCATACCTTTCACAACAAACTAGAATAACATAATATATCTTATGGTAATTCTAACTAAGCAAGTGAAGGACTTGTGTGATAAAGTCTTTGAGGTATTTAAGAAAAAAATTGAGAAATATGTCAGAAGATGGATCTATCTCCCATGCTCATAGATTAGTAGTGGAAACACAGTGAAAATGGTTATCCTACCAAAATCATACTACATATTCCATACAATCTCCATCAAAACTCTGGCACAATTCTCCACAAAACTTAAAAAAGTATTTTTCAATTTCTTATGGAAACACACATGCACACACACACACACACACACACACAGGCGCACGCACACATACACACACACCACAGGAAACTAAAACACTTCTCGATGATAAAATTTCTGTTCAATGTATCACCATCCCTGATCTCAAATTTTAATACAGAGTGATAGTAATAAAAACAACATAGTATTGCCACAAGGCAGACATATTGATCAATGGAATCAAATAGAAGATCCAGGTAGAAGTCCACACACCTAAGGTTGCCTGATTTTTTTTTATTTAAAAAAATGAGAAATACACACAGGAAAAAGGATATCATCCTCAAAAAATGGTGATGGTCAAACTGAATGGCTGAATGTAGAAATGCAAAGAAGTCCATATTTATTACCTGGAACAAAACTGCACTCCAAATGAATCAGTAGCCTCAAAATAAGAGCAGATACACTTAATCTGATAGAACAGAAAGTAGAAAATAGATTTGAAGTCATTGGCACAGGATAAACCTTTCTGAACAGAACACCAATAGCACAGGTGCTAAGAACACAATTAATAAATGAGACCTCATGAAAATGAAAAGCTTCTGTACAGGCAAGGGCACCACCATCAATACAAAAAGGCAGGCTACAGAATATGAAAACATTTTTACCAACTCCACATCTGATAGATGACTGAGAGTGGAAATATGTAAAGAACTCAAGAAATTGGGTGTCAAGTAAACAAATAACCCAATTCAAAATGTTTATACACATATAAACAGAGAATGCTCAAAAGAAAAAACTAAAATTCCTGGGAAACAAGGATATGTTTAACATCTATAACCTTCAGGGAAATGAAAATCAAATCTACTTTGAGATTTCATCATATACATGTCAGATGGCTAAAATCAGTGAAACAGGTAATGGCTCACAATGGCAAAGAATTGGAACAAGGAGAACACCTATTCACTGCTTGTGGGCATGCAAACTTGTACAACCATTATGGAAATTGGTGTGACAGTTCCTTAGAAATATAATCATCAATCTGCCTCAAGTACCACCTAAACAACTCTTGGTCATATACCTAAAAAAACACTTCATCCTACAACAGAGACACTTGTCCAAGCATAGCCATTGATGTTCTTTTCTTTTTTTCCTGTCTTTTATTATTATTATCAATCTTATTATTAATTATTATTATTATTATTATTATTATTATTATTATTATGTGTTTTAATTTTATACATCAGCCATGGGATCCCCTGTCCTCCCCCCTATCGCACCCACCCCCACCTTCCCCCCTGCCCCTCCCCTCCACTCCCATGGGGACTCATTTAAACCTGCAATCTGCCTATTCCTGTTCTCATGTGGTCTTCTGTTAGGGACCAAGATGTCAGGAACAAAACATGAACCATGGAAAGTACTAGCTAGACCAGAGAACAAGTCATAAGACCCTTCCCAGAGCAGTAACCAGAGGTCTCCAAAGATAAGAGAACATCCCACAGTCAGGTGCCATGACAACCGAACATAAAGTGCATTTCAGGGTCAGGTAGCCTAGCAACAGAATAAACTGCCCGTGACCAGTGACCTTAGCCGACATCTCTCAGTTGCACGATCTGCCCCACACGTCTTGCACCCCTTCCATGTTCTACACACCCCTTTTCCCTTTCCCTCCTTCCTGCCCCTTCCCCTCTTATGCTATATAAGCAATGCGGAGAGGAATAAAGATTGGCGGCTTGATCAGAATTCTGTCTTGCTGTCGGTCTCTTGTGTCACCCTTCCCTTTCATTCTCTCCCACAGGTGGGTCGCCCCCATTGAAACCCCGCTGGCTGGGGCAGTCTTCATTTATCTTGGTCTGTTATTCCTCATTCTCCCTTTCTGTTCTTGATCCAGCTGGGATCTCCTGCTCCCCTAAGCTTTCTTTCCCTCATATCTTGCCCTCCATTACTCCCACTGTCGTCCAGGTTGTTCATGTAGATCTCATCCATTTCTCTGTCATTGGGTGATCCCTGTGTCTTTCCTAGGGTCCCGTTTTCTAGGTAGCCTCCCTGTAGTTGTGTAGCAGTCTGGTCATCTTTGTTTTACATCTAGTATCCTCCTATGAGTGAGTACATACCATGTTTGTCCTTCTGAGTCTGGGTTACATCACTCAGGATGTTTTTTTCTAGATCCACCCATTTGCCTGCAAACCTCACAATGTCTGCCGCGGACCACCCAGAGGGAGACCACCACTGTGGGAGAACCAGGGAGAAGGCTCAAGGAGAAGTCAGGAATCGGCGAGGAGAATGACAGACAGACACATGTGTTGATGTGCTGCTGCAATTTTACTTCTGTATAGGCAATGCTTATATACTTTTACAATCAAGGAACTTGGCAGGGGGTTACATCAGGCCATTATTTTTTACAATTACTCAGAATCAGCAAGAAATAATAACAAGAGACATCCATATCTATTTTTGTGTATCACTTCCGCAGCGGGAGTTCACCATGGCTATTGTCTGAGGGCATGATCTCAGAATTTTGTGAAATCTGTCTTGCGCCAGTGACCATATCTGTGGGGAGCCAAACTCTTGTCAGCCTGGGTTATATTTTATTATCATATACCCATTTGCTTTCCAAGCCGTTTTTTCCCCTCATAATTTACCCATCTGTTCCCAACTTCGTCATAACTTTCTGTATATGGGAGCGGCTCTAGGTAACTTCCACCTTCGGGGGTCCACCTAGGGGCTGTCCACCAGCTCCCTCTTAAGAAGTACTGTGTATACCCCCCGGGAAGTGTGTGTTGGGGAATTTTCTCTAACTCTTTTTCTCTAGAAGGGTCTGGCACGCTATGTTTATTCCCTCGTAACATTTTTATTTTTATTTTTATTTTTGGGCTCTCTGGCTGTTTTTGACAAGAGCTCGCGCTGCTCTACTCTAAACAGGAATGACCCCAGAGATGTATTTGAGGAAGTCTTTTGAGCTTCCTTATACACTGGTCTGATAAATGGAGGTGCTCCGGGTACAGGTGACCTGGGTCAGTCATGTTGGTGCCGACCTGTACTGGTTGTGCTGTTAACTGGAGAACACACAGATAAGACATACAGAGAAAGATCATGATTAGTGCCAACAAGGACTGTCGTCAAGGCCATTTTGTTCTCCAGGGCTTCCTGGGATCCTCAGGCTGCATGACGATTGCTGATTGTGGGGGAACCGCTTGAGGCCACGCTCCAGGAAGCTCCAACCTCAACCCTTCAGCTGCTGGGCCCCAGCGCAGCGGCATACTTGCTACAGCTACACAGGTGTCACAGCTGTGGGCGTAGCAAATGTCCTTGTTTTTCTCTGCTGAGTAGACCTCCATTGTGTATATGTACCATATTTTCTTTATCGATTCTTCAGTTGAAGGGCATCTAGGCCGTTTCCAGATTCTGGCTATTACAAACAAAGCTGATACGAACATAGCTGAGCAAATGCCCTTGTGGTATGATTGAGCATTCCTTGGGTATATGCCCAAGAGCAGTATAGCTTGGTCTTTGGGGAGATGGATTCCCAATTTTCTAAGGAAGTGCCATATTGATTTCCAAAGTGGCTGTACAAGCTTGCATTCCCACCAGCAGTGGAGGAGAGTTCCCCTTGCTCCACATCCTCTCCAGCATAAGCTGTCTTCTGTGTTTTTGATCTTAGCCATTCTGACAGGTGTAAGGTGGTATCTCAGAGTCATTTTGATTTGCATTACCTGGATAATGTTGAGCAATTCCTTAAATGTCTTTCAGCCATTTGAACTTCCTCTGTGGAGAATTCTCTGTTTAGTTCTATAGCCCATTTCTTTTTTAATATTTTTTAATATTTTAACTTTTATTGATTTCACATCATGTACACCAGTCCCACTCATCTCCTTCTCCCTTTGTATCAGCCATATGCCATTGTAGTCCCTTCCGCCCCCCAAAAATATTAAATTTAGAAAATCTCATTGTGGAAGTTGTAGTGTGTCACACAGCATAGCTTTTTAGTCCATACATCTTGACTTGCAAATGTTCATTACAATAAGCCAGTCATTTGGTTTGAGGTCTCTGGCTTCTGCTGTATTATCAATCCTGGGTCCTTATTGGTAGTCCTCTTGGAAATCCTGTTGCTGCTCTGTGTCATGGAGATCCTGCAGCTTTGGATCTTCAGGAACAGCCCCTTCCTTTACATGCTCCAGCAGTTCATAGATGTGTTGGATGTTGGGTGGGCCAACTCATTGCCCTGGATCTAGGCTGG
>NW_023412931.1:0-16819 GCF_903995425.1 Onychomys torridus
GAAACTGGCCCTATCATCAACAACCACGCGAGTACCTCGACTAGGCACTCACACTCACTACATGTCATACTCGCAATTATCCTGTGCTCTACTATATCCTACATAATAGCTGGGATCGGCCTCCACTCCTCGCTAAACCACATCTCCTCGCTCTCTCCACTTCGAGCTCTCTTCCATGAACTCTCTTTTATCCGCTCCACAGTGACTCTTCATCTCTTCGATACAGCCCCTTTGTGTTTAAGAAAGATAGTTCCAATGAGTAGGTGATGAGGGCAGGTTTCAAGAGGAAGAGGCACAGAAAATATTTGGGGAGATCGTGAGAGTTATCAGGTTTTGCCATGACCTTGACATCGTCCATTGTCGCCTGAATCTGAAAACATCCCTCTAGAAGAAGAGGGCAATGTGCACCTGGCAGACTTTGTTATCACCATCTATATATAGCTAGTACTGTACTGCAAGTGCCATGTGGGCCCATGACCTTCAGTTCTCCACAACTTGTTCTGGGAGAGGGTTTGATGTCCAGAAAGCCGATGTATAAAGTCAGGGTGTGCTGCTCTAATTTTCACCCCCGAATGCCACCCCTTCTGAGGAAAAACCCTGGAAGAGATTGAGGAGAATATTCTAAAAGGGACCTATGACATTCCAGCTCATGTCTCCTGGTAATTCAAAAATCTATTTCACTGTTTGATAACAGTTGCACCACAGATGAGCCCATCCATTGAAGACCTAACAGAAACATCCTCGGCCCATTAAGTGTGAAGAACACATGCCACGCAGGACGTTTTTAGATCCAAACATACTAGACTCACTCTCTGACCTTGGCTTTAATGTGAAAGAGGTTTTGGAATCCCTATGAAAAAGAAATATGATAAGTTGATGGGGACATACCTAATAAGCCCAGAGAAGGCACGTAAGTGGCTGCACCTTGAGCTTGGCTACCCCACGTCAATGAAGCCTGTGGACACTGGCATTGTGTCTCCTGCACCCCAGAATACCCCTCTATTTCTGGACCTCACATAAAACGGAGGGACAGTGAGCCCTCCCTTGGCCTCCTCCACCCCCAGCTCTAACATCAGCACTTGCCTGTTGTGCCAAGAGCACCAGGGCAGAAGGAGACATAAGTGCCTACATGCCTGTGCTTTTTCCCATGAAGAAGAGCTGGACTTCCAGCTATGGCCCCCTATCCACAGCTGCAACTTGCCCAAGTTCTTGAGCAGCATATCCCAGGTGGAATCGCTACAGTCACTTGCGACAGAGTCTGACATGGAAAAATGAACTGCCACCTCAGAGCAGCAGGTGCTTCTGGAGACTCTGCAAGACAATCAGGGCCTTCCTCTCAAGATTATGCTGCTTCTCAGGGGGGCCAAAGACACAATATAGGACTCTCTTCAACAACAAAGTGGCTCCCTTAGAGAGGCAGGGTGCAGAGCCAAATAAGGAATTGGGCACACAGGTATGAGACTGTGCATATGTGCTTCGCATTTATTTTCATGTCTTTTCAGCAGAAAAATCAGAAATGTGTATGCTTGTTTTTTGGGGACCAATAGGGGGTTCACAGATATTTCCTATACCTGGTGCTTCAATTAAACACTGCCACTTTTCATTCCTCCTCAGGAAGACATCCTGCTGGATCATTCTCAGCTTGTGTCCAAAGTTACTGAACTAGCAGGACACAAGAAAAGTCTGTGATCAGAGTGGGGTTGGTTTGGGGTGTACAGAGAGGGAGCTGATTTCAGGAACCTGTGGAACTTTTTCACTGCCATCTTGTTAGTTGTTGTGTTTCAGCTTCACAACATCTGTCTGCACACTAGCACCGTGATCACATATGCTCATGGCCTGCAAGCCCAAGTAGAGGAACATGCAAAATCAATACATGTTCCTAGTTACCATCTGCCCTGGTGCATTTGACTGTGGGAAACTGGCCTATCATCACCTAACAGGCACCCATTGGCCATAAATGTAATAGAAACTTAGAGCAGGACCTCTGGTTATTGTGTAAGATGGCAACCCTGGGTAAACAATACCATCCCATTATAATTTCCTAGTCTAGATTCTTAAAACAGCACAATATTTTTTGTGTTTAAGAAAGCTAGTTCCAATGAGTAGGTGATGAGGGCAGGTTTCAGGGGGAAGAGGCACAGAAAATATTTGGGGAGATCGTGAGAGCTATTGGGTTTTGCCATGACCTTGACATCGTGCATTGTGGCCTGAATCTGAAAACATCCTTTGAGAAGAAGAGGGCCATGTGCACCTGGCAGACTTTGTTATCACCATCTATATATAGCTAGTACTGTACTGCAAGTGCCATGTGGGCTCACAACCTTCAGTGCTTCAGAACTGGTTCTGAGAGAGGGTTTGAGGGCAGCAAGCAGATGTATAAAGTCAGGGTGTGCTGTTCTATTTTTCACCCCCGAATGCCACCCCTTCTGAGGAAACAACCTGGAAGAGATTGGAGAGAATATCCTAAAAGGGACCCATGACATTCGAGCTCATGTCTCCTGGTAATTCAAAAACCTATATCACTGTTTGATCACAGTTGCACCACAGATGAGGCCCTCCATTGAAGACCTTCAGCATCATCCTTGGCCCATGAAATGGGAGGAAAACATCCCAACAGACACCCACTCAGTTCCCAAGGTCTTCTACATACTGTCTTCTTGGTTTAATATCAATGCCATCTTGTAATCATTTGTAAATACAAAATACAATGAAATGATGGGACATAACTCATCATCAAAGAGCAGTCACACAAGGACCTCAGGTTTTTGCTTGGCTGTACCACATCGGCCAAACCTGGGAAACTTGGCGCTTTGCTTTCACATTCCCATGTACATCTCTGCTGTTCTGGTCTTTACCTAAAACAAAAAAAACTGTGAGTCCCCATTTAGCCTCTTCCACACCCAGGGCTATGTTGGGAAGAAGTCGGATGTGTGGGGTCTAGGTGTGCTGCTCTATTATATCACCACTGGGTACCACCACTTCCAAGGAAACACCATGGAAGAGATAGAGGGGAACATAATCACAGGCACCTACATCATTCCAGATCATGTGTCTGGGCAACTGGAAAATTTAATTCACCAAATGTTGACAGTAGCCATAGAGAGGAGGCCCTCCATTGAAGACCTTCAGCAACATCCATGGGTCATGAAGTGTGAAGAACACATCCCATGCAAGACCTTTTTAGATCCAAACATACTAGACTCACTCTCTGACCTTGGCTTTAATGTGAAAGAGGTTTTGGATCCCTGAGAAAAAACAAATTCAATGAGTGGATGGGGATATACCTAATAACCCAGGAGCAGGCACGTAAGGGGCTGCAACTTGAACTTGGCTACCGCACGTCACTGAAGCCTGTGGACACTGGCGTTGTGTCTCCTGCAACCCCAGAATATCCCTCTATTTCTGGTTGTCACATAAAACAGAGGGCCGGTGAGCCCGCCCTTGGCCTCTTCCAACCCCAGCTCTCACATCAGCACCTTCCTGTTGTGCAAACAGCACCAGGGCAGAAGGCAACCAGAAGTGCCTCCATGCCTGTGCTTTTTCCCATGAAGAATAGCTGGACTCCCAGATTTGGCACCTATCCACAGCTGCAAATTGCCCAAGTTCTTGAGCAGCATATCCGAACTGGAATCGCTACAGTCACTTGAGGCAGAGTCTGACATGGAAAAATGAACTGCCTCCTCAGAGGGGCAGGTGATTCAGGAGAATCTGCAAGACAATCAGGGCCTGCCTCTCAAGATTATGCTGCTTCTCAGGGGGGCCAAAGACACAAGACAGGACTCTTTTCAACAACAAAGTGGCTCCCCTAAAGAGGCAGCATGCAGAGCCAAATAAGGAATTGGGCACACAGGTATGAGATGGTGCCTATGTGGTTCCCATTTATTTTCTTGTCTTTTTCAGCAGAAAAATCAGAACTGTGTCTGCTTGTTTTGTGGGGATCAATAGGGTGTTCACTCAGATTTCTACACCAGCTGCATGAAACATTGCCACTTATCATTCCTCCTAAGTAAGATATCCTGCTGGAACATACTCAGGTTGTGTCCAATGTTACTGAACTAGCAGGACACAAGAAAAGTCTGCGATCAGAGTGGGGTTTGTTTGGGGTGTACAGAGAGGTAGCTGATTTCAGTAACCTGTGGAACTTTTCCACTGCCATCTTGGTAGTTGTTCTGTTTCCGCTTCACAACATCTGTCTGCACATGAGCACAGTGATCACGTATGCTCATGGCCTACAAGCCCAAGTAGAGCAACATGCAAAATCAATACATGTTCCTAGTTACCATCTGCCATGGTGCATTTGACTGTGGGAAACTGGCCTATCATCACCTAACAGGCACCCATTGGCCATACATGTAATAGAAACTTAGAGGAGGACCTCTGGTTATTGTGTAAGATGGCAACCCTGGGTAAACAATACCATCCTAATATAATTTGACTCTTCCAGATTCTTACAACAGCACAATATTTCTTCGTGTTTAAGAAAACTTGTTCCAGTGAGGAAGTGATGAGGGCAGGTTTCAGGAGGAAGAGGCACAGAAAATATGTGGGGAGATCTTGAGACCTATCGGGTTTTGCCATGACCTTGCCATCGTCCCTTGTGGCCGAAATTCTGAAAACATCCTTCTAGAAGAAGAGGGCAATGTGAAGCTGGCAAACTTCGTTATCACCATCTCTGTACATCTGGCACTGTACAGCAAGTGCCATGTGGGACCATGGCATTCAATGCCACAGAACTGGGGCTGGGAGAGGGCTTTGATGGGCAGAAAAGCAGATGTGTGAAGCCAGGGTGTGCTGCTCTAATTTTCTCCCTTGAATACCACTCCTTCTGAGGAAACACCCTGGAAGAGATTGAGGAGAATATCCTAAAAGGGACCTTTGACATTCCAGCTCATGTCTCCTGGTAATTTAAAAACTATATCACTGCTTGAAGACAGTTGCACCACAGATGAGCCATTGAAGACCTTCAGCAATATCCATGGGTCATGAAGTGTGAAGAACACCTCCCATGCAAGACCTTTTTAGATCCAAACGTACTAGACTCACTCTCTGACCTTGGCTTTAATGTGAAAGAGGTTTTGGAATCCCTAAGAAGAAACAAATATGATAAATTGATGGGGACATACCTAATAATCCAGGAGAAGGCACGTAAGGAACTTCAACTTGAGCTTGGCTACCCCACCTCAGTGAAGCCTGTGGACGCTGGCGTTGTGTCTCCTGCAACCGCAGAATATCCCTCTATTTCTGGTCGTCACATAAAACGGAGCGCAGGTGAGCCCACCCATGGCCTCTTCCAACCCCAGCTCTCACATCAGCACCTGCCTGTTATGCCAACAGCACGAGGGCAAAAGGCAGCCAGAAGTGCCTCCATTCCTGTGCTTTTTCCCATGAAGAAGAGCTGGACTTCCAGGTATGGCCCCCTATCCACAGCTGCAACTTGCCCAAGTTCTTGAGCAGCATATCCCAACTGGAATCGCTACAGTCACTTGCGACAGAGACTGACATGGAAAAATGAACTGACACCTCAGAGCAGCAGGTGCTTCAGGAGACTCCGCAACAAAATCAGGGCCTGCCTCTCAAGACTATGCTGATTCTCAGGGGGGGCAAAGACACAAGACTGGACTCTCTTCAACAACAAAGTGGCTCCCCTTAGAGAGGCAGGGTGCAGCGCCAAATAAAAAATTGGGCACACAGATATGAGACTGTGCATATGTGCTTCACATTTATTTTCATGTCTTTTCAGCAGAAAAATCAGAAATGTGTCTGCTTGTTTTGTGGGGACCAATAGGGTGTTCACATAAATTTCTACACCAGGTGCTTTAATTAAACACTGCCATTTATCATTCCTCCTCAGGAAGACATCCTGCTGGATCATTCTCAGCTTGTGTCCAATATTACTAAACTAGCAGGACACAAGAAAAGTCTGTGATCAAAGTGGGGTTGGTTTGGGGTGTACAGAGAAGGAGCTGATTTCAGGAACCTGTGGAACTTTTCCACTGCCATCATGTTAGTTGTTGAGTTCCAGCTTCACAACATGTGTCTGCACATGAGCACAGTGACCACGTATGCTCATGGCCTGCAAGCCCAAGTAGAGGAACATGCAAAATCAATACATGTTCCTAGTTACCATTGGCCAGGGTGCATTTGTCTGTGTGAAACTGGCCTATCATCACCTAACAGGCACCCATTGGCCATAAATGTAATAGAAACTTAGAGCAGAACCTCTGATTATTGTGTAAGTTGGCAACCCTGGTTAAACAATACCATCCTAATATAATTTGACTCGTCCAGATTCTTACAACACCACAATATTTCTTTGTGTCTAAGAAAACTTGTTCCAGTGAGTAAGTGATGAGGGCAGGTTTCAGGAGGAAGAGGCACAGAAAGTATTTGGGGAGATCGTGAGAGCTATCGGGTTTTGCCATGACCTTGCCATCGTCCATGTAGCCTAATTCTGAAAACATCCTTGTAGAAGAAGAGGGCAATGTGAAGCTGGCAGACTTCAGTATCACCATCTGTGTACAGCTGGCACTGTACTGCAAGTGCCATGTGGGAGCATGACCTTCAATGCTCCAGAACTGGGGCTGGGAGAGGGTTTGACGGGCAGAAAAGCAGATGTGTGAAGTCAGGATGTGCTGCTCTAATTTTCTCCCCTGAATACCACCCCTTCTGAAGAAATACCCTGGAAGAGATTGAGGAGAATATCCTAAGAGGGACCTTTGACATTCCAGCTCATTTCTCCTGGTAATTAAAAAAACCATATCACTGATTGATCACAGTTGCACCACAGATGAGCCCCTCCATTGACGACCTTCAGCAACATGCTTGGCCTATGAAATGGGAGGAAAACATCTCAATAGACACCTACTCAGTTCCCATTGTCCTCTACACACTGTCTTCTTGCTTTAATATCAATTCCATCTTGTAATCATTTGTATAGAAAATACAGTGTAATGATGGGGACATAACTCATCATCAAAGAGCAGTCACAAAGGACCTGAGGTGTTTGCTTGGCTGTACCATCTCAGCCAAGCCTGTGAACCTTGGAGCTGTGCTGCCCCATTCCTCAGTACATCTCTCCTGCTCTGGTCTTTACCTCAAATAAGGGCCAGTGTGTCCACATTTAGCCCCTTCCACACCCAGCCCTCACAACAGCACCTGCTTGTTGAGCCAAGAGCACCAGCGCAGAAGGTGGCTAGAGTGCCTCCATACTTCTATGTTGTTCCCCGCAAAAGAGACCCACTTGTATCTTTGCACCCTATCATGACCTGTGATCTCCCCAAGAATCTAAGGCAGTTGGAAGAGGAAATGACCTGGCACCTGGTCTCCAATTTGGCACGGGAAAGGCTTTCCTCCCCCACCCCCCCCCCCTGAACATCAGAAATTTCAAGAGACTGTTGTAGTTCATCATGGTTTGCCTTTCAACAGTGTGCTTCCTATGTGGGCTGTGAACACACAAGCCCATCTTATGTTCACCAATAAAGTAGCTTCCCTGAAAGAGGCAGGGTGCAGTGCCCAGTGAGGAACTGGGCAGGCAGGTATTTCCTATGCTGTATTTCCCAGTGTGCTTTTCTCTGTAGCATCACTATATCAGACCACAGGATTGCTTCATTCTTGAGGGGACTGTGGGATTTGATAATAGCACACAGAAGTGCAAGGCTGAGGTCCCTCCCCATAGACATTTAACCCAGGCTGAGATTAATGCTGGCCTGGTGCCCATCCAGACCTTCTGCACACACAGCAAGGCTGTATACAATCCTTCCCTTTATTCGGAAGCTCTGCTTTGAGTCTTCACTTGGAGAAATGATTTGGTCCCGGCTGAGGAATCATTCCTTGGGATGCTCATTACTGCATCCATAGGTGCAGCAGACTTAGAGCACTACCAGCATCATCTCCCCAGGTATCACTCTGAGGTGTGGTCTTCTTCAGTGCATGGATGTCAGCCTCTACCATAAGAAAGGCTTGGCTTGAGCATCCATGTGGGATGGGGAGAACAGCAGATCCATTGTAAATAACAACAGGAGAGAGGCCATGTCTCCAGTGCCCTGTTTCAAGGATTTGCCATGACCTGGTAAACATACCATCCTAAATAATTGACTTCAGAATCTACAACAGCACATATTCTTCGTGTTTAAGAAAACTGTCCCAGTAGGAAGTGATGAGGGCAGTTCGGAGGAAGAGGCAAGAAAGTATTGGGAGACCTGAGAGCATCACTTGCCATACTTGACATGTCCATTTTGGCCAATTCTGAAACATCCTTCCAGAAGAAGGGGCAATCAGAGGGCAGACTTCAGTTTCACCATCTCGTACACTGGCACTGAACTGCAAAGCCTTGTGGCAGACGCATGCCCAGAACTGGGGCTGGAGTGGTTGAAGCAGAAAGCAGATGTTGAAGTCAGGTGTGCTGCTCTATTTCACCCTGAATAACACCCCTTCTAGGACACACCTGGAAGAGATCGCAGAGAATTCCTAAAAGGACCTATGACATGCCAGCTCATGTCTCCTGGTAATTTGAAAACCTATATCACTGATTGATTAGAGTTGCCCCACAGGTGAGCCCCTCCATTGAAGACTTTCAGCAACATCCATGGGTAATGAAGTGTGAAGAACACATCCCATGCAAGACCATTTTAGATCCAAACGTACTGGACACACTCTCTGACCTTGGCTTTAATGTGAAAGAGGTTTGGGAATCCCTAAGAAAAAACAAATATGATAAGTTGATTTGGACATACGTAATAATCCAAGAGCAGGTACCTAAGGGGCTGCAACTTGAGCTTGGCTACCCCACCTCAGTGAAGCCTGTGGACACTGGCGTTGTGTCTCCTGCACCCCAGAATATTCCACTGTTTATGGTCCTCACATAAAACGGAGGGCCAGTGAGCCCACCCTTGGCCTCTTCCAACCCCCAGCTCTCACAACAGCACCTGCATGTTGTGCCAACAGCACCAGGGCAGAAGGCAGCCAGAAGTGCCTCCATGCCTGTCCTTTTTCCCCATGAAGAAGAGCTGGACTTCCAGCTATGGCCCCCTATCCACAGCTGCAAGTTGCCCAAGTGCTTGAGCAGCATATCTGAACTGGAATCGCTACAGTCACTTGGGACAGAGTCTGACATGGAAAAATGGACTGCCAACTCAGAGGAACAGGTGCTTCTGGAAACTCGGCAAGTCAATCAGGGCCTGCCTCTCAAGATTATGCTCCTTCTCAGGGGGTCCAAAGACACAAGACAGGACTCTGTTCAACAACAAAGTGGCTCCCTTAGAGAGGCAGTGTGCAGAGCCAAATAAGGAATTGGGCACACAGATATGAGAGGGTCCATATGTGCTTCGCATTTATTTTCATGTCTTTTCAGCAGAAAAATCAGAAATGTGTATGCTTGTTTTGTGGGGACCAATAGGGTGTTCACATATATTTCTTCACCAGGTGCTTCAATTAAACACTGCCACTTTTCATTCCTCCTCAGGAAGACATCCTGCTGGAACATTCTCAGGTTGTGTCCAATGTTACTGACTAGCAGGAACATATCACAAAGCAAAGAAATTCTGTATTGATCAGAGGTAGGCAGGGGTAATAGTGGGTGTGTGAGGTAGTTTACAAAAGAAGGTGAAGCCTCTAGGAGCTCATTGCGTGGGTCAGGGTTCAAAGATATCCCGATCATGTAACGCGGCGAAACTTTTCCTCTAAAGTCAGCTCTCACAATAACATTCAATATCTTAGAATTTAAGTCTATTTGTTTCTGTGATCCGTTCCATGTCGTTATCTCACATCGTACCTTCTAGACTTCTCTTCATAGTTGTAGACATCAGTAGATCCGTTAGCTCATGGCCTAGCAACACCAAAGTAGATGATACAAATAGCAAAATCCTTGATATGCAGTGTACCATACCGTCGAGGTTTAAGTATGATTCCCACATGTGAAAATAACGTTGAGCCACGAGTCGCAACGACAAAGGCAGTTGAGAGGGTAATGGAATGTACATCCGGTAGAGAATGTACGGCGTGCGCCTGTGACGTTGCCACTCAACCCATTCAGACGCGATACAAAATAACACAAACTTCCAATACCAATAGTCGCACAACCGTCATAGCATCTTAAATACTATTGCCGGATGTCCCCCATGGCTTCCTTTACAAATTCAGAAAGCACGACAGAAAAAACTCCAGGCAATACCTTTCTTGGTGTTGCAGCCCTTGCAAGCATCCAGAGCAAGTCTATTATCCCTATGGTTAAACTGTACTGAATGACTGGGGCAGGTTTCCAGGAGTGGAAGAGAAACAGAATGGTCAGTGAGTGAATATAGGGGAGACTCTTCTCTGAAAAATTGATCACCTCAGTCGGGCCTATTATAGACCCAATTCACTCCTAGCTCGACTAAGAGTCCCCGTTCGTAGTGCCTCATTAAACATGTCCGTTCTATCCTACCTATGTAAGAAAGTGGAATGGGCATCATCTTTCTCCCAGGTGGAATCACCATCCTTACTGTAAAGAATCACACTTACATTTTTTTCTGTAGTCCCTCCATGAGTAGAATTGATCCTCAGAGTTCCTATAATGGCTAAAGTTCTCTGGGTCCTCTATTTGGTAGTGTCTACCACAATTCCCTCTCATATGCCACTCCCGAAACTTTTGGAGTTGCTGACGAGAAGGAGGAGACCACTCACTGTGTATGGAACTCCCGACATAACCTAAGCTCAGACACGTAGTATCTGTATTACAGATAGACAAGAGAGTAGAGAGTCCTTAGCCTTCCCAGTGAAATTATTTTACACCCGTCGCTAAATGACACAAACCACTCGGAACGAACCTTATGAAAGAAGAGAATTGGTGACGGAATATATAGCCGCATAAGTGGATCGTGTGAGCAGCAAGGCCAAGGTGGGCGGTGAAGGAGAGCGAGCGTAATGGTATTCGCGCGCGGCCACTAAGAGAGTAGCAGGGCGGAAGGTCCAAATGCATCTAGTGTATGAGTATGGCGGGGGCGAACGCCAGCGGACTGGAGATAATCCAAGGTGGAGTTTCCAGGAAAAGGGCACAGAAACTACACCAGAATTAACCCCTGTTTGCGAAAAACAAAACACAACCGTAGCAAAAACAACAGGAAACGGAACTATTAAATAACCAAAAATAATCCGAGGATACTGCTAGAGATATGAGGAAGATTCTGGGCACAGATGGATCGACTTCTTTGAACATCTAGTGGCTATATTGCTTGGGAGATGATCTGACTGATAAAGCTCAACCTGCACCAGAGACTCTGGTACATTCTTCACCAGACCAAGAACAAATTTTTTCATATGGAACCCAAAATCTGACAGGACCAGCCTAGTATGAGCACTCCATGGAACAGACGAGAAGACAGTGCACTGCCAGGCAGTCAAGAATATAGGCTACAACACCACAACATATGGAATCCGCGCACAGCGGCACAAGATATGGACATGGGATTGCATATGTGCTTTCTACATGTGTAGTGTTATCCCTATGTAGCTCTTTTACAGCAGAGAACATGACACTCCGAGAAATGTGTCTGCCACATAGTCTAGTGTCGGGATCGACACAGTAGGAGCCTGTTCACAATAGTGAGATTGTAACTCTTGCACCTAGTAAGTGAGCATTATAGAGTAATGCACGTGCCATAGATTGTACATGTGAGCCTGACCTCAGAGGAGAGAGACATGATACGCTAGCTCGTAGAGTGGAGCATCTCGCAGAGTTGAAGAGGGAGAGGAGTGAGAAATCACTCTCTCAATGAGTGCTTAGCGTAACCTTATTAGCAGCACCTCAAAATCAACGAGTGCTAGTCTCTATGGAGTCTCGCATCTCAAAAGTTCTAAAGGGGTGAGCAGGTGTGAGTGGTGTTAGTAGACAAAGGAGGAAGCACTTAAGTTCAGGTGAGACCTCGGTCGGTGAACTTTCTCCACTGCCATCATAGTTATGAGCTTGTTTGAGTGTTGGCCAAAGATGTCCACACAAAATAACGAACTCTGAGCGTTGTACTCGCTCGACACTTGAGGCTCTGAGTGACCACGTAAGTTCCTCTCGAACCATGGCCTACTGTGAGCGGCACAGAGCCTCGATAGCTTAGGAGGATAACCCAAACTATCGCATAAAATATGCGCAATACAGTGTTCCATGTTTATACGTATCACCCAGATATGTCCGCCAATCGTGTCCGCGGTCAATGTCATGTCATGGCTGAGCGTATAGAAACAGCGGCCCTTCAAGAATTACGTCAACCCTGAGACACAGCAAACCTCCAGGAATGTTCAGGCCCCAACATCAAGAATGTGGTAAAGACTTAAGAAAGGACAGGAATACCTCGTGTCATTATGTGTAAGAATTGAAACAACGCCTTGGGCGTAGGATCTAATGAGAAGACTCAAATACCAGTCTACTAAGTGGTAATAAATTTGACTATATCTTCCAGAATTTTCTCTAAGCAAGCACATCACAGATATTTCGTGCTCCATGGTGGTATCTAAGACATGAAAAATAAGACTTTTGCACCTCGAGAGTTAGCAGAGTTGATAGTAGTGATGCAGTGGTGAGCATATGGGCGTTGCTGTGATGGAGAGAGAGGCACAGAAAGGTATTGTGACTGGTGTGAGTGAGTTGCTGTGGAGGCTCGTGTAGTCTCGGGTTTTTTGCCATGACCTTGTGCCATCGTCGTAGTTTGTAGCGTTGTTAATTCTGTACATTTGGATACACTATTTGTAGTGAAGGGAGAAGCAAGGGTCAAAATGTGCAAGCTTGGGTGGCAAGACTTCTCCTCATGAAGGTTGAAATGGTCACCATCTAGTAGAAGAACATAGCCTTGGTAGACAACGTAGAGCTACGTGACGATATACAACTGCCTGGGATGTGTAGAGGTAGACAAATTTATGTGGCACTCCACATATGTCAATGCTCCTGTGAGGCGTGGAGGAATTAGCGCTTTTGGGGAGGACGTTTGACGGCAGAAAAGCGAATGTGTGAGTCAAGGATGGTTATGGACTGAGAAACCACTACATAAATTTTATTCACCCTGTGTGCAAGGATACACCACGCCCTTTAACCTCGAGAAAGAGGAAAGCGTGATACCCGGGGAATAGAAAAGTAGAAAAATTAGTGGTGGAGATGAAGTATTCCCATCAAACAAAAGACGTCACACCACTTTAGAACAATTCTCACAACGCGCTTTCAATGTTAATGTCCACATATTATCTCTTTGTGTAATATAAAATTCATATGAAAAAAATAAAAGAACTACATATATATAAGCACCTGTATGTTTATAATGATACACCGAGATAGTGCGTATGTGCCACGCTCACAGTAATATTGAGCCCCCTCTCAAAGTTTGACGAAGCCCTATAGCCAGGGTATCACAGAGGAATGGCGTGGCTTGGCTCACAATCATTCTATGAAGGAATACCATGGAGTGGTACGGAAATCCACACGTGCATCCATAGGATAACAACGCCTACACCTTTACTCGATGTCATCATTCCACACACAATACTATATTTCGACTCACCTGGCTAGAAACGCATAGGCAACATAGGATCTATATCTTTATATGATTAGACTACTCTAGAATCGCTCCCTCATGTGAATCATCTTGAGGTCCATAGATACTGAGAAGAAAATTACATGCAAGATTTAACGATGCAGGAACATATAAGAACTTAATCCAATCATACAAGACTAATAGAGCACGGTCTCACCACAGAGTCTGCTAAGACAGTGGAGTTAATATGCCTGTGACTCCTCCTTACTCCGACCTCCTTCCTACGCTACAGCGTGCCTATGTTGTAGCTTGATCCCTATTGGGAACGCAAGACACAAGACTACTGCGCCCCATTACTGCGCTCCAAGCAAGCCATAAACCAATCTTTGTGCCTATGCCCTGACTCACCACCTGGTCTTTATAGCTCATCCGCGTCATCACAAATCACACACAAAGAGAGGGCCAGGTTGTAAGATCCACAAAGTAAAGTTCGACCCTTCACACTATACCCAGCCCTCCACGATAGGATACTCAATAGAGCACAAATGACTTCTGTGAGCCAATGAAGTAACCGAGCCCAGCAGCGCCATGTGTGGGTCTATGTGCGGAGTGCCTATATCCAGTGATATTGTGCTCCTAGTGGGCTGTGTTCCTCCGCCGGGACCAAGGAAAGGAAGAACCCAACTTGGATATACTTTTAATGCGGAGCTCCCTCGTAATCTAATTGTACTTCACGTGGTACACTTCCTCCAATAAGAAAGTCGTTTTGTACCTTTAATAATCGTGCAGAAATTATATCGCGAGGAGATGACAATAAGATAAGGTTCCAAAAAATGAAGAGTGTATTCAATTGCGCAGAAGACACAGGGAGTGTAATGATAACCTCAGGCTTACCCTCTCGCGTACATACTCTAGATACTATAGCGAGCAAACGCGCAGGAAAGAGTAGGCTTTTCTACTTCGGCCCACACTCCGCACCGACTCTCTTAATAAGCTGAAAGATCAGAATCACCTAAGAGAAATATTCACAAAGGACTTAGTCATCAAAGTTTAATCAAAAAATTAACAAAGAAGACTTTAGGCTTAATAAATATCACAAATACAATCAGAGACTACGAGTGAGAGACCGCAGGCTTTTTATGAGTGTGCTGTGAACCCAATGAACTCGACACAATACAGACTGCTCTCCCATCTAGCTGACTCTTGCTCCCAACGATTCAGACTTATACTGGTGTGGCGTTGCCCACCATGAAAATGTGAGGGGCTCAGGTGCTCGGAGTCATGTCCTGATCTTGACAGAGTGAGGGAAGATAGAGCCTAGTCGCATCGGCAGGGATTTTCGCCTTTTCTCCTTCCGTTAATTATCCCATCACGTCGTTAGCTATTAGTTCCCTCACCACTAAAGGTCGCATGTCCCAAAACCTTAAAAACCAACTGTACCCATATAAATTGATTTTTTTCCAGACCAACAGGGAATTGCTTTGCGAATTTCTTATATAGAGGGACACTGGGATGTATTGGATAAATGAGCACACATGAGAGTAGTAACTAAGAGGGGGCTTGGAGGGGTTGTCCCTCCCCATAGACATTTAACCACAGGCTGATAGATTAATGCGGCCTGGTGCCCATCCAGACCTTAGTGTCATGCGCACATCGAACAGCCTATGAGAGTCTCTCTGGATTGACTTAAAGACAAGTCCGCTTTTCTCACAGCATTTAGATTACGGAGAGAAAATGAGGACCATGCTTATATATCTGAGTTGGTTCAGCTTGTCCACAAGATGGAGATTTTTCTACAATATGAGTGGGTCCCCCATGGCTCTGAATAACTGAACGGACTCCAAAAAGTTCCCCACTGGTTGTGGCGTATTCCTGTTTCCTGCAGAGTTTTACTTGTCCACACATCACCTAAGATAAAGGTGTCAACCGCCTAGGACAAGACATGTTACTTGTGAATCACAGGTCAGATTCAGGCGACAGCTGGGTATGCTTTCGAGGTGCGTCAATCATTCTCGCCCCGAAGGTAATTGCCAAATACTCTCATGAGGATATGGTGGGAGGGGATCTATACTGTACACATCATCGCGCATCGTCTGACCCTACTGACACAATAGAGATGTGAGACAGGCTTTGGCTTGTAGGCATGGCCATTCGGAGGGGATAGGGGACTGATGGAAGAGACCAAGCAGATATGGGCCATCAAAGCACTAACATAACCTCCACCACACAAGAGAGAATGAGGCAAGGCCATTGTTATACCCTGTTCCCTCTCTCAGTCCCCTTGATGTTCAGCTGGCCCACACTAGCTGCGGACACTTTATGTGACACGATGAGGCTACGAATAGGAGACAATGTAGTCTCCCTCCCTAATCCGGTCGGGTCATGCGAGAATCATAACACGCACCCTCCTATGACACCCCAAATGTATCCTAATTAAAACTATCTCAATATATCAATGGTCCCCAAAGATCTATGGCCACAAAAGGCACAGTGGGGAGGCCCCAAGCATAATCGAGAAATGCTCGAGCCATGCATTTCCATTATCAGCTGGCCATACCTATTCAATAAGTGTTTCATATTTTGGCTAGTGTTGGTTGATCCATAGCAGCTGAGGGAGGATCTGCCACACACAGAAGGCGTTAGCTGGTCCTCAATTGCTAAACCCTCTAACACTATCAGTGCAGCTGCCTTATCGAGATCTGAGCTTACCACATCCCGGCACACATCTTCGAAGTTTACCACTGCGACCTTGCTTGGAGCTCCCTTAAGTACCCTAGTGGATTCTCGCGAGGGAAGTTGCCGTAAGGGGACTAGGCGAGTTAGTTATGGGAGCGTGCGTGCCATGAGCGAGCTCTGCTTGACCCGATTCATATAGCCTTAAGACAGCCGTTAGGTACCATCCTCCAACCTGTCACTTATGGAAGAGTTCCGAAACTACGCGCTTGACAGTATTGCCCCAAGTTCCCTACCCCAATTCCCTCAGAACCACAAGGTTGGGCGCGTCATCCCAATATTGGAGCCCAAGCCCTCCCTTGACGGATCAATGACAGCAGCCGAAAAGAGGCAATCGACGGGCCGGTACGGTGTGGGATATAGGCTCAGGTGATCAGAGTGCTATGCCCGGTAAGCAAGCCACAAGATCCTGGGTGCAGAACCTCAGCTCCTGGACAAAAAAAAAAAAATAAAGCAGGCAGAAGGAATTGATGCTGCATTTGACTGCGGCCCATTGCATAGATCCTGCGACTGGAATGTAAAGTTAATTAGGAATATGAAGTGGTAGGAGCCGATCTGGGACTCATCTGTCCTATTCCATAAGGCTGTCTGCCAAAGCT
>NW_023412932.1:0-63594 GCF_903995425.1 Onychomys torridus
GGGCTTTATGAAATGGCTCAGCTGAGTAAAGGGCTTATTGTACAGACTGGACACATAACTTCTCCCAGCATTTCTAATGTGAAAACGAGCGGAAAATAAAAATGATACTGCTACAAGGTTCTGTCTTGTGACCCACATGGTTCATACACAGAATAAAAAATTTGTAAAATAAAACAAACAAGCTCCGCGACTCTAAAGAATTATGCAAAAATGAATAGAAAAAGAACTGTCAATCAGATTGGAGGCGCGCTCCTACGACCTATTATCTCTGTGAAGAGTTACATGGAAGGCCTATTTCTATTATTGGCACCAAAAATAAACACACTAAATATGTGAGGATGAGTTAAGTGGAATTCAAGTTCTAATTATCCACCTGAATTAGCGCATCAAGGTTAGAGGTCTGAAGACCAGCAGACCTGGCTGGAAATCCCTTCTTAACTCCAAGGTCACGTACCATGTCCCTATCTGACCTGGAGAGCTGGTCACGGGGCCACTTGCTACAGGAATCCCTAATCAAGGACTAAGAAAGGAAAGCCTCTTGTCCTTGAACCTAACACAGAGAGTCGCGGCTCGTCGCCCACCTGACAGTGCATATATATACATCTGAATTCTCGGCGATTTATGCCTCAACGCTGTCGCCGAATGACTAGCATATGTACCATACAGCAGCGAGCTCAAGGCATAGCGTCTATGGTGCACCTCATTCTTCAACCTGTCAGGCCTCACCCACGAGAGCCAGACAATAGAGCTAATTCGAGTGCAGGCACAACCTCTCCACACTCCTGTTACCGCACATAACGCGCTGCAAGTATCAACCTAACGCGGCACAAGTCGCATCGGCACGTTAAACGAAGGGCTATTTTAATCTTTCTTCCTTCCTTCCTTTCCTTCCTTCCCCCTTACCTTCCTGCCTCCTTCACTTTCGTCTCCCACCTAAGCTCGCCCCTACTCCTTTTATCCTAGTCAATATGATATACACATGAGATCCCCGCCACATATACAGGTGACTTCATGTGCGACGCTATTATTAGTGAGTTGTGTCTCCTGCCGATCAGCTCCTCAAGTCGGCCTCTCGGCTGGCTTCATATACCAAATATAATTACAGATAAGATATACATCACTCAATGCTGTTATCACAAGACTCCTTTCTGTCTCACTCTACTTCTCCCAATCGACAAGCACAAAGCAAAAATTGCTCTATTTGCCCAAGTAGATTGTTTTGTAATTGTTGTGGAAGCAAATACCAGGGATAGGGAACGTCTGGGTATTGACTGGGGGTCCAGATGCAATGGCACCTCATCCATGTTATTGGAAGTGTTTTGGGTGTCTTTCACGCTATTGGTGGCCAGGACTGCCTGCAGGTTGTCGCCTTCTACCAGAATCTTGAACTTCTCTTTCCTCTGTGTTTGTGGATATGGATGACAGCTCTGGACATCCCAGAATGCTCTATACCACCACCCACATTCAACACAGAATCCTGAAGATGCTCAGCCTCTAGGTCCCTACTGAGAGGCTCAGAAACAGGCCTGAAGAATTGGCTGGTAACCTAGTTCATGCCATTCTCAGCCCATTTATCACCAGCAGTGTGTGTGCTCTAGGAGTGCCTAGGTACTGCTTGGGGTTAGGGGAAGATGGTTCAGAGGACTGTGCCCCAACCTACAGTCAGCTTGGAGAAGGAGCAGAAAAGAGACTAACAGCTTGGGCTTTTTGATTGTCTTAGCTCAGCAAACTTTATAGATTAGAAATCTGACATCCTGATGAAATGTTTTCCAGTTTTCTATAAATATAGGATTGAAGGTTTGTTATCTGCAGAGCCAGAGCCTGGCACCTCATAGACTACATATTCTTCCCTCCTCTGTCCCTCTCCCTAGTTCCTGATCCTGAAGGAGGCATCAGTGATCCAGAACCACCTTGGCAGTACCTGCCTCTAAGAGTTGGATAAGAGCAACAGCCCACACACTGGCCCCAGGGGTGAGCTAAGCCCTCAGGGTTGGCTGTTTGTGAACCCTGCCAGGTGCTTGGCTCTAGAACGTGTCTTTGGTGGTTGTAATTTCATAGAAGTTCTTCATTTCTTTAAGTGCTTGTCTCTAAATCATAGAAGACTGAGCTTTGGTTTGACTGGGTGGTAGCAGTTTAAGTCTTTTGGACAGAATGATTTGCAATGTGGCTGAGTTCCAGAGTTTGAAGGTGATTTGACCAAATTAATGTTAATAAATGAAAGCTCATTTTAAATTGGATTTCTAATTGGATTGTTCAGTATTTTGATGTCTAGTTTCTTAAGTTCTTTATATATTTTGGAGATCAGCTCTCTGTCAGATGTGGGGTTGGTGAAGATCTTTTCCCATTCTGTAGGCTGTCTTTTTGTCGTATTTACTGTGTCCTTTGCCTTTCAGAAGTTTCTCAGTTTTAGGAGGTCCCATTTATTAATTGTTGCTCTTAGTGTTTGTGCTACTGGTGTTATATTTAGGAAGCGGTCTCCTGTGCCAATGTGTTCCAGGCTACCTCCCACTTTCTCTTCTATCAGCTTCAGTGTAACTGAGTTTATATTGAGGTCTTTGATCCACTTGGACTTGAGTCTTGTGAATGGTGACAGATATGGATCTCTTTGCAATCTTCTACATGTTGCCATTCAGTTATGCCAGAACCATTTGTTGAAGATGCTTTCTTTTTTTCCATTGTATATTGTTGTCTTCTTTGTCAAAAATCAGGTGCTCATAGGTGTGCATATTATATCAGGGTCTTTAATTTGACTCCATTGGTCTACATTTCCATTTTATACTAATACCAAGCTGTTTCTATTAGTATAGCTCTAAAGTAGAGGTTGAGTTCCAGGGTGGTGATGCCTCCAGAGGTTGATTTATTGTACAGAATTGTTTTAGCTATCCTGGGTTTTCTTTGTCCATATGAACTTTAAACCAACAGCTGTGGGGCCAGCATGGGACTGTATTATGCCCGCTATACAAGCAAGATGGTTGTGTAGCTTGTTCTGCTTATGGGGCTCCTGGCAGTAGGATCAGGATCCATCCCTGGTGTGAACTGGCTTTTTGGAGCCCATTATCCATGGTGGGACACCTTGCACAGCCTTGATGCAGGGGGAAAGGCTTGGACCTCCTTCAACTGAATGTACCAGGCTTTGTTGACTCCCCATGGGAGGCCTTACCTATTTGGAGGTGGAAATGTGGGGGGTTCCATGGCGGGAAGGATGGGATGGAGCAAGAGGAGGAATAAAAGGAGGGATCTGTGGATGGTATATAAGTGAATAAAAACTCTTAATAAAGAGATAAAACAAAAAAATATATAAAACAACTGAGAATATTCAGTAATAGATTTAGTGAAGTAACAATCTATTTTCTTTGGCAGGCAGATTTTAGTCTCCTATCCTATGTTCTTCATTCACAAAATATTGATTTTGTGTTTTCATTTGATGTATTTATTTATTATCTATCATCTATCTATCTATCATCTATCCATCTATCTATCTATCTATCTATCTATCTATCTATCCTATCTATCTATCTATCTATCTATCATCTATCTATCTATCTATCTGCCTTGAGATAAGAAAGTGCAGCATTCACTGTTGTTTAGAGAAACCCACCAGAAAGGAGATTTTCTTTCTTTTTTTTTCCATTAGCGCGCGCTGTTGCATTATATGCAGGCTCCAGTAGGTGGCGGTGTAGCGGGAGGTCTCAAAGCGCATGTGCGAAGCCTCTCTGGACAGACCCCTGTGGCAGAAGAGGAAGCGGCACATGCGGTGCTCTATGGTGGACAAGGGACAGCTGCTGCTCTCTGAGCTCTAAATCCAGAAGCGCCGGGAAGCTGCAGCGACAGTGTTTCTGTAGTCGGATCCTGGAGAAGGGCGCCCTGCAGCCGGCACCATGGTGAAGGAGCAGTTCCCGGAGACAGATGTAGCTAAGAAAATGTAAGACACGGCCGGCGGCGGAGACTGGGGTCCCGGGTCCCAGAGGGTTCCACATGAGGGACAGTTGGGGAGAGAGCGAGGAGAGAAGAAGCTTCAGGATGGGATTTCAGATCTTACGGGGTCCCTGAACTGCAGCGGAGAAAGTGAGATGGGCCGAGCAGTGTCTGAACCAGTGTCCTGAGCCAAGATGCCACCTCCCGAAGCCCCGCGCTGACTCCTCTCAGGGACTTCCCCTGGCTCGAGGAGACAGTGTGTGCTGACCCAAGGTTGTCAGCTAGAAAGTGGGTTCACAGCAGCTAGGTGGCAGGCTGAGGTTTTGGTATGCAGAAATTAACTTGCTAAAAATGTGAATTGTGTACCATAAAAAGCCCTTTGCAAAGCTACAGTGTGTCAGTTGGACAGAGGCTGACTTCCCTGCAGGCTAAAATTCATCCTAGAGTGCACCTGCTTCTTCTAAGGACAGTGTGGAGCCAACACATGACACAACAGATAACTTTACCAACCCCTAAGAAACTAACCTGTCATTTCCCTCCCTTCCTTCCTACTTCCTATAGGAGAATGTGAAGCCTTTAGTTGCTCTGAGTTTGTTTAAGCTCTTCTCCACTGAAGATGTCCCTTTACATCTGATGAACCCAGAAGCTGGAAAGCCCTCTGATTTGATTCTCACCCTACTTTTGGTGCCTCCCTTGTTTATCAGACCCTCTGTTGTGAGTGATTTGAAGTCTGGATCCAATGAAGAAGACCAGCCAATGAAACTGACAGAGATCAATTTCCTAAATGATGTGATCAAAAATATCAGTGTTTCCCATTAACTTGTGCATTCTGCACTTCATGCATCTAGAGTTGATGACTCACTAGAATGCAAGAAAACTCAGAGCAGGTTTGTTTCTGATCTTTCTGTACATCTGCACTGGATCTTGGGAGCCAAGATGCAGATGATCATGGAGGACTGGACTTCCTGCAGCTGAGAAGGTAAATACATTTCAACTTTCCTGTTCTTTGTTTCCTATCCAGCGTTTCCATTTTGATAGTTCATGCTACATATATAGAGAGGCAAGTCCCCAGAAACCCACAAAGCTTTTTGAAAATATCTCATTTCACTTTGTTTATGGTTTTTGAACTGAGTGCTCTGTCTGCATGTACATCTTCATGCCAGAAGGGGACATTAGAACCCATTATAGATGGTTGTGAGCTACACTGTGGCTGCTGGGAATTGAACTTTGACCTCTGGAAGATCAGCCAGTACTCTTAACTTCTGAACCATCTCTCCAACTAATCCCACTTTGTTAAACACACATAACTTCTGTAACATATTCAAGGGTACAGTCATAGTTGTAGCTGGAGGTTGTTGTGTTTTCATTTGTTTATTTGTTAAAGAGGTAGAAATCCAGCCTGGGACCATGTGTGCCAACCATGTAATCACTGGACCACTGACCTAGACCCTGCTACACAGATCATGAATGTAATCTCACTGACTCTAAGAAGACAGTTCTTGTAAAATAGCTATATTCAATAATAGGTTTATTTATTTTTATTTTATTTTGCTTATCTATCTATCTATCTATCTATCTATCTATGTATTTATTTATTTTTTTTGAGCTGAGGATCGAACCCAAGGCCTTGTGCTTGCTAGGCAAGCACTCTACCACTGAGCTAAATCCCCAACCTAATAGGTTTATTTTTAAGTGGTCTTGGTTTTGGTTTGGTTGTAGTTTGGTTTTTTGAGACAGAGTCTCTCTCTATGTAGCTGTCTGTCCTGGAACTTACTATGTAGACTGAGGTGACTTTGAACCTACAGAGCTCTTCCTGCCTCTGCCTCTCAAGTACTGGGATTAAAGGCCTGTGCCTCCATGCCTGGCTCAACTTTTTAAGTTTTTAAAGGGATGATGGATAAAGTACATAAGTTACTGTCTGTAATCTGTTCTTATTTTTAGTGTATGTGTGTGCACACATGCATGAGTGTGAGTGCACATGTCCTAGAGTGTGCATGTGGAGGTCAAAGGACAAATTTCAGGAGTCAGTTCTTCCCACACTGAGTTCCAGTGATGGAGCTTAGGTCCTCAAACCTGCTGGCAAGTGCATTTACCAAACCAATGAGCCATCTCACCAGCTCTTACCATATTACTGTCAGTTAGAGACAGCTGTAAAAGAAAAAAGAAAGCATTTTTATATCTGCAAAAGAATCTGCTGTTTGCTTTTATGCATTTTAATTTTCTTTTTTCCCCAGTGCTAGAGAAGAAACTGGGACCTCATAGCTGGGAGTTCAACTGACCTCATCCTAAGCCCATTCAGCAGTATTTTAAAACAGAAGGGCACGCCCATCTACCTCAGGCTTTCCCCACACACCAAATCCACTCAGTCCATGATCAGTTCAGTCAGTGTCACCTGACCATTTCTGGTTTTCACAGTTTGGTGATGTGAGCAGTAGAGATGAGTGACAGTTTTTGGGATGTTGTCTTTGAAATGTCTCTTGTATCATGCTTGGTGTTTATGAATGCATCCATTCCACCTTCTGTGCTGCAGCTTTTTTCCTACTGACAACACTTTCAACACCTTTGTTAGTTTAATCCTCACATTCTAAAGTAATTCACTGAAATCATTTTCCTGAAAAGTCTTATTTAAAAATATTTAATAAAATAAGCAGTGCTCCAATTTGTTTGTACATTTTGTAGTCTAGCCATCCAGAAACTTCTGGTCCCAAAATTGTCCAAATAATAAAAATAATCAGTTCTTCTTCCTAGTTAGTTTTCCCAGTATGGGTTGTTAGACCTGCAGAATTTTGAGAATGAGAATATGGAGGCCTCACAGAAGCTCAGTGAGCTGACCAAGGACAAAGTCTTCCCTTAGTAAGTGTTTGTCTTGGCAGGGACCCCAACTGTTGTACAATGGCCCACTCTGATTTTCTTTGTCTCTGGACTGCAGGGTCTGTAGATCTGATTCTTAGCCAGCAGCATTAGCAAGCAGCTTTCAGACTTATTCTTCTTTACCCAGTTTTGCTAAGGTTTAAAGTGACTATTAGCTCTTCCAAGCCCAATATTGTCATACTCAGTAGCCTGTAGATCAGTGGTCATCAACTTTCCTAATGCTGTGACACTTCAATACATCCCTGCATTGTTTTTATGACCCCAAAGCATAAAATTATTTTGTAGAGTTGTCTTAATTTTATTTTGCTACTGTTAATAATTTTAATATAAATGTCTACATAGGACATCTAATATGTGTCCCTTGTGAAAGGCTCCTTACATCCCAAAGGGATCACAACCCACATACTGAGAACCACTTGTTAGAAGACCAATGGACATCACAATAGGGTTGTCAGGTAGGAGCTGACTGCTATGGGATCTATGCACTCTCTGGGTCTCCTACTTCCCCAAGTGTACTTGCACATTACCTGCTGGTGTTTCCTCATGACAGTGGACCGATTAGGACAGGTGGTGTACTCCTCTTGTTTTTTGAGGTGCATTGAGGGGATATTTTGGGGGGGTTTCAGAAATAGTTTGATTCTTGCAGGAAATAACTGTTCTCTGCTTTTGGTCTTGAGTGCCACTCTCATAATTGTTAAAGGTTTTTGTTTATATCTTCCTGTGAACCTGGGATAGGGTTGGTTTGCTGAGGCATGGAGTCAGGGGTTCCCAGAGGAGGCTGGCAAGGTCTTACTATGCAGAAGATGTTTCCAGTGATCTGCAAAGCTGGCTTCTGATAGAGCAGAGTCAATTGAAAAAAAAGTTGGACATGCTGAGGGAACAGAAGGAGAACCTACTGGAGGTTTGGGTCCTGCTGAAGCACCACTTGGGTGAATTGAGGGTGCTCAGTAAGAACCAAGAAGAGACCAGTGACCTCCAGAACCAGCAACAGCAGGTAGGACTGGCAGCTGGGTCACAGTTAGTTCCAGCATCATTTACTTAGGTAACCTTACCAAGTCTACCCCTCCAGACACCTGTGCTCTATCTCATCACTTTCCTCATCCATCCACCCAGCAATCCACCCACTTCATGACATAAAATTGTTAATTCTGTGTCTAGTGCATTAGTATTTCTGGGAAGTGAGTCTCCTCTGAGAATCTTGGTCATTGGCATGCAATCCCTGATGCTCTTTTGAAGCTGTAGTCAAAAGGGGGAAACAGGTCAATCACTTATCACACAGCTACATGTCATTGTGGATGGGAGGATTGCTATACACAGATTTGAGTTCAAGAGTAAAAAATTCTCTAACCATCTCCACTAGTTCAAGAGTATGTTCCCCTAGGCTAGTTTAGTTCCCAGGAATGGAAAGGTGAGTTTTGGGACTTCTCTTAAAGGCTGGTGTGCTTGTTTTAAAGATAACTGCCCCTCTAACACTTTATTGTTTTTTTCTCACCCCTTTCTCTGTCTCTCTCTCTGTGGTTGTGTGTGTGTGTGTGTGTGTGTGTGTGTGTGTGTGTGTGTGTGTACAATTGAGGCATGTGGGAGTCCAATGCATATTGCATGTGGATGACAGCTAGAGGAGACCACTGCATTTCTCTTTTTCAGTCTCAATCTTATCAACTTGAAGCAGGCTTTCTATGTCCCCATGAGCTTGACATTTGGTGAGATTGACTGACCAGCAAGCTCTTGGGATTTTCTGTGTGTGCTTGCACTTGTGTGAGATTAGATTGACTATACTATACTCAACCCTCCACTAAGGACACAATCTTCTAATGAACAGGAGCAGCAAAGAATGGAAGAGAGACTTCAGAGCATGCTGAAGCAGAGGGAGCTGGTTACACAGCAAAAACACTTGGCAATAAAGCTGCAGCATCATTTGACTGTCTCCCAGATGAGGTATAAACCCAGGCTGAAGTTGGGGTATGGAGCCAATTGGGTCCCCTGTACTAGGGATCTCTGTCATTTGTGGGCTTTTGCTTATCTGAAAGACTCTGTTCCAAGCAAGGGTAGACCAGCTCAGAACTCAGGGTATTATGCTGGTACCGTCAATAAGAACTTCTGTCCAGCAAACAATATGTCTGATACTTTTTGGGTCTGCAGAATTATGTCCCATCCCTCTCTTCTGATCTCTCTAATATGTTCTCAGCAGGCTTTCCTCGAACTTGCAGAGCTCTGCCTGCTTATGCCTCACAAGTGATGGGATTTAAAGGTGTGTCTCACCATATCTGAAATTCTGTTAAGGCAAGACCAAGTCCCTCCCGACTTTATCAAGCAAGAGCAAGGTGTCTGACCATAGGTATTGGGATCGAGAAAGATAGCTCATGTACCAGAAATAGATCCAGATCACACTGCCAGGGGCCTTCAAACACACCCAGCTATACAACTGGCCCCCATTTGCAGAGGGTCTGCTCCAGTCCCATGCTGATTCCACAACTGCCATTCTAAATTTCCTGAGTTCTTTTGAGCTTAGTTCAGTTGTTTCTGTAGATATCCACATCCTGATCTCTACCACTCTTGCTCATGTAATCCCTCTAAAAAAGACAAGAAGGAACACAGCTTGAAATTTTAAGGTTTTCTATATCAAACCAGTGACAGCATTGTACAACATGGAGAGAAAAATAAAATAAAATCAGAAATAAGGGCAGGTGTGTGTGATGGTGCATGTCTTTAATCTAAACTCTTTTGAGAGCACCTACAGATAATCTCTGGCCTCTTGTAGCATTCCTACAATATATATCAAGTCATCCAGAAATGCATATTGTTACCCTTCCTAGAAAATAATAAACATAAAATGGACGAGGAAAAAAATGAGGTTGTTGATGAGGAACTCATCATGAACAGTCTCTGTATCTCTACTATGCTGTTATGTATGACTTTAGTATGCTACTCCTTTTGTTTATATACTGTAGGAAAAAGTCCTGTTCTTTGCCATAGAGCCCAGTGCATACAGTACTCATATCAACATCTGATACTAGTTAAGGGCAGAAAATAATTCAAGGCCCCGCTAATCTGTGACACTTGTTCATTAGGGGTACATACAATGACTGCTGCCAAAGATCAATGTTGACTGTCCAGTACAATTGAGTTTTTGTGATATCACTGAATGATATGTGAAATGGTGGACCCCCACCAGGACTTTGCCCTTACTAACTTTCTCCTCTAGGTCAGAAAAACTCCTACATGATCTGGAACAGTCCACAGCTCAGGATGAGAGCCTCCTGCCCCCAGAGCTGGTGCAGCAGGAACACTAACTGTCATAAGATGCTTGAGATAAAAAAAAAGAAGTATGCAGAAAAACTGACATCAACCAGCAAGTGTTCCCAGTGAGGGCCACAACAATATGGAGGGAAAATATGTTTCTGCTCACTGTTATTCTGAAAGTTTATTGCTACGAACTTTTGGTAACTGACTGAGCCCTCGGCCCTTCATATGTGGAGAGAGATATGTCAATGGAGACTGTGTTGATGTCATTCTGCTATCCAGAAAGACCACACAACAGATGCATCATATTCTCACTCCAGTCCAGTACTGGAGTTACTCAATTTCATGCACATGTGATGGTGAAGTGAATTGTTCTGAGAGATGATTTAGAAAGGATGACACCATGAGCTTTTATGTCTTTGGGTAGCAGATGCTCCCATGTGTTTTTTTGGTCTTGAATCGGCACTGAGACACATGCTGGCAGACATAATTCTTTAGTGGCCAACAGAGCATAAGATCAACTTTGGCAAGGTCTTAACCTAAAAGCCCCAAAGTGGCATGACAATACTTGTCTTGAAGAGGTTACTTCAATTCATGGTTGCCTTCCAACTTATGTATAAAGCCAGCCACAGGATGTTAGACCATGCACTAATATGCATGATGAGAATGCTTCTCAGTGAAAATAGTTTTGGTTTATTTTCAGGTTTGCTTGAATTGAGGTTTTGATGTTCTTTGTTTTGTTTTGATGTTTTGGTATTTTTGGTTCTTTTGTTCTTTCTTTGATTTTATATTTTGGTAAGGCTCTACACTGAATATACTAAATGCCTTCTTAAAGCCCCTATTCAGTCAAATTTCCATAATTTCATGAATAAAAGGACAATTTCCAACTCTTCATTCTTAAAATTCGGTTTGTAGTTGGGTGTGATGTCACACTTCTGTAACCATAGAACTCAACAGGCAGAGATGTAGTTCTGCAAGTTCTAGGAGGCTTAGGCTACATTGTGAGTTCCCAGCCAGACAGGGTTACAAACCAGAATGATGTCTTGAGTTTGAATTACATGGCCTACTCCATGAATATCCACTTCATGATGGGAAAAGATCCATATTAAACACTTGCCTTCACATGTCTATGTACTCCGAAAAATGGAAAATAGATACACACATGTTCATACATATGAGATTTTTCAGAAATGCACCTGTGTTTTCTAATGCATCTCAGGAAGTGAGACCATTGGTTACAGGAGTATAGAATAAATGAGGAAACCTATAGCTCTCTGCCTTTCTTTTCCTGAAATACACCACCAGTGACACTGGCAATGCAGGGCCAGTAACCTTCTGAGACATATTGAGATGTGGTCTTGTTAATGTGCTATTGCCATATCTATCCATTTTGCATGGAATTTCTTTGAGTTTCATTTACTTCTGTTTATGTATATGGGGATTTTGCCTGTTTTTTATGCACCACAAGCAAGCAGTTTGCACTGAAGCCAGAAAGGGCAATGGATTCCACCTGAAACTGGAATCAAGGAGATTGTTAGCTGATTTCTGGGTCCTCTGGGAGAGCTATACATCCTCTTAAAGGATGAGTGATCTCTCCATCCCCTGCAATTGACATTCTTCCTTCCAGCCTCTCTAGTGTATTAGGTGGACTGGATTACACCTAACTGAAGAGAGATGTTTCTGGAGAATTGTAGGGACAGGATCATGAGGTAGGCATGGGAAAATGCTTGGGATGCCAGTCATTCAAGCAGAGTGCTCCTGTGTTCAGGATCATCACTCAGCATCTCTTACTGTCAGAGTTGGAGCAGTTATGTCACCTCTCGTCTAGATGACAATGCAGAAGTGGCCCATCACATAAAATGCAATTTTAAGACACCCCTGGGGATGGAGATGGGGTAAGTTATACCTGTGATGCACCTGCTAAGCAGTGTTAAGTGGAAACTTCACTTTTGTCTGGGTGAATGGAACCTGAGAGTGTGTCTCTGCAAGGCTTGAAAGGGAGAGGAATGGTTGATGCTACTCTTTTTTACCACAGATGAAGTCACAGTGTATTGAGGAAAGGTTTCTTTCAGATGAGGCCTTTATTCTTCTGCAGTTCTTCTGGAATAGATCTGACCTGAGACTCACAGAGAGTTAATGTGTGAAGGAATTATCCTTGTTAAGTTCCAGTCTCTTTCTCTCAAATGTAAGCTTTTAAGATCTCTAAGGTCAGAGAAGTAGGTGGTTCATTTAAGTTCATCCCTTTCATTGGTCACTTTCTCATTCTGAACTAATTCTGATACAATACCTGTAGACACACTGGAACCAGTTGAGACTTCATTCATCCTACACCACCAGTCACCAACTTGTGGCATGTGTCTCCTTGTCCATCTTTCCATTATTGGGAAGAAGCCTATGTTCAGTCATGCCTTACTTCCATGTGAATCCTCAGCATAGCTTTGGTTCTTTTGATAAATGCTACCAGGAAGATTGTTAGGAGCCGCCAACCGCCATTCCGAGATGGCACTGGCCTTGAATCACCAGTTCATAAATAACTCCATGTAAGGCAATTGCAGAGCTCTGTGGCTGATTTACACTTCACCTGCATGAGTGTTGATATCATGACCTTGTGTCCCCAAGCCTATCCCGTGGCTCCCCGTGCTTGAATTCTGGTGGAATCCAATCACAGAGTAACCCGTTCCCTTAGTTTCCCATATAAACAGCTGCTCTTTTGTTCTCGGGGCCCCTCACCTCCCGCTCTCCCTTAATCAAGAGGCGCTCCAATAAAGTGTGATCTGAGAAGAATCCTCAAGTGGTGGTCGTTCTTCCACGCTGGTCGAGGAGCTCGCCGCAGAAGATTAACATGGCATCTTCTCCTTGCATTTGTGCAGATAGATAAGAGTTTACTATCAACCTTTCTCAGACTAAACTTTATAGAGTGTGTTATTGGACTGGGGTGCCTCTTCTGTCTCAGATACGCATGCCTAGTCTTCAAAGCATTCTGTCAGCTACTCACATGGCCAATCTTATTAGGGCTAAATTGACAGTTAAAGCTCCTCTTGATGTCTTCCCTGTAGTAGTTGTAGCAGATGAATGTAGTTACAAACCAGGAATATAACTCAGAGACAGAATACTTCCCTGGCATGTGCAATGTATTAGGTTCAAAATTAGTACATTATGGATGATGGGGATGGAAAATTAACCCTGTTACATCCTATGAAGTGAAATAACAGCAAACTGTAGTTATCATGGAAGCTTTTAAAATTCTCCCATCTCCATTTCTTGCCTTTTGTTAACTGTGGCAAACATTTATTTTGAAGAAGAATATTTCCAATGAAGGATGTATATATATTGTACTCTGAGAGGTATGTAGTTGAGTGTGTCAGGTCTTAACCCTCTGAAACTTAGACAACTGTCTTCCTATTTCTCATTTATACTAGAATATCTCCATCAATTGCACTCATATCAATATATTACTCCATGTTACATATGAGTGAATTTGGGCTTTTTCTTACTTTAGTTTGGTGACAAGGAACCATAGAAATAAGGCCAATATCAGATTAAAATGAAAAACAACAACAACACCAGATTAAGAGAATGTGGTCATCTTGAATTTGAAGATTTGCTAAGACCTTTGTTCCATCCCCAGCACATCTTCTATAGATGCCTGGTTAACTATCATTTATTGTCTCTTTGTTATTCTCTCCAAGAGCCCATACGTTGTGGTGAATGTCAAGATGGTCTCTATGGCTTGCCTATGAGTCACTTGCACTGATAGACTCCCCTAATGAGGGTGACATGTTCTAATTAATTCAGTGTTCAGGGAATCTCCCAGGTGCCTTTGTCTTCAGCTTCAAAGCAGGTAACGTTTATCTTCCCTTGGACACTCCTATTTTATGATCATAAATGACAGTATCTCTTCTACTTCTGTTGTGAAAATTTAGACACATGTCATCTGTTCATTAAAATTTACAATATCAAGAGGTGGCACGGTGGTTTTTATATGATTTCCCTAAGTGTATGTTTAAAATTCTTCATCTAGTTAAACAGTGTGTGTTTCCCTCTGCCATTAGTTCTGGAAATGAAGATTCAAGTATCATATCATAAAATTTTGATTTCTGATTTTTACATTTTAAAATAATATATACTTGCATGTCGTTTATGTACATATTCTAGTACTTGGCCCAATAGAAGGCATTTAATTGGATACATGTGTATGCATATTAAAGCTACTTAAAAGCCATGAGTTGATTAAGGTCAGGATATCTGATGTGTATAACCTGGAGTCCTAGCATGAAGGTGTGCATGAATTATAAGCTGCATTTTAATTTTGAATGTGAATAAATGAACAAATGACTTTCTGTAAACAAGTTTCACAGGTACTATGATATAGATAACACTAGTAATTCAATCAGTGTTTATTTATAAAAGGAAAATAATAGTGGAAAATAATGTGCATTTTTACTTCCCAACCTTGGAAGAAGGGAAAGATTGATGAAGGGTACTATTAATATTAATAATCACCTCATACAAATTAAAAATTGTTAAAACATAAGGAATCAATTTTAGTCCAAATGACAATAGCAAGGCCAAGATTTTTAGTTTATGACTTTCCCTTATTCTAGGTTACCATTTTTTACTTCTTGATATCCTAGTAATTTGTGAATAGATAAGCATATTTGAAAATATTTCACTGTTAATTATTGGGTTCTACTGTTTACATGTCAATACCCTGTGACTACTAAGAATAAAATAGTTTTGAACATGCACCCTAAAACTATAGTTTTAATTTAAGAACCAAACCAAAAAAGTTAATCCTCTCCCTTTCCATTGCAGAAAATATGTAGACCCAGAAATGAAGATAAATGACAGAGAATATATCTCTGTGGACAATAAACAGTGTCTGTTTCTTGACCAAACTACATCACAGTATTCACATTGATCAGAGCAAGCTTGCCAGAAGTGGATGAAGAGGAGCAATAGAAAACATTTTTGGAAGTCCAGATGTTAATGTTTGTCCTCAGGGAGAGCCGCCACCTAACACCTCTGAAGAACCAACACCTCTACAGGTAATTCCCACCAACTTGAAAAGTAACCTGTTTGCTTGGGAGAGGAAAGATGCATCTGTGTGGCCCATGTCTGCAGTATTGCAGATGGGGTCAAAAAAGAGGAGTCCAGCCTCAAACATATCCTGACCCTCCTTCACACCCTCACTTCCAGGGACACTCTTGCCTGTCACCATCTATGGTGTAAGTGAAAAATATATTAGACCATAGAAATAAATACTCAGCCCTTTATTCTGCTCATGTGGAAAGGGCCAGGTTCGGGTGCAAGAGAGCTTAGGGGAGCGGGATATCCCGGCTAGATCAAGAACAAACAGGGAGAACAAGGAAAGAGAGACCATGATAAATGAAGACCCCATGGGAATAGGAAGAAGCAAAGTGCTAGAGAGGTCCCCAGAAACCCACAAAGATACCTCCACTATAGACTACTGGCAATGGTCAAGAGAGTGCCTGAGCTGATCTACTCTGGTGATAGGATGGCTGAAAACCCCATAGAACTCTCATCCACTGACTGATGGAAGCAGATGCAGAGATCCATGGTCTGGCCCCAGGTGGAGCTCTGGGAGTCCAATCAGCAAGAAAGAGGAGGGATTATATGAGCAAGAGTATTGAGACAATGATTGGAAAATGCTCAGAGACAAATAGCCAAACTGGTGGAAACACATGAACTATGAACCAATACCTGAGGAGCCCCTTTGGAACTGGTCCACGCTCTCTGGACAAGTGAGAAAGTCAATTAGCATGAGCTATTTAGAAGGACCCCAGGCAGTAAGACTGGGAACTGTTTTTAGTGCATGCGCTGGCCTTTTGGAACTTAGGGCCTATTCAGGGATACTTTGTTCATCCTAGGTAAAGGTAGGAGGGGACTGGACCTGCCTCAACTGAATCTACCAGGCAGAGCTGAATCCCCAGGGAAGTCCTTGCCTTGGAGGAGGTGGGAATGGGGGGTGTATTGAGGGGAGAGTGGGGGTGTGGAATAAGGTAGGACAGGGCAATCCATGACGGACATGTACAATTAAATTAATTATAATTTTTTTTAAAAAAAGAAATAAAACTCAGAAAGGAAACATGCTTTTAACACAAGTCAGGAGAACTCATCAAAATAGAGAGAATAAACAATTAGACTCCTGGAGGAATTACAGTCAACATGAAAATGACCAACATGCTTGTGTTTTTTGAGACTTGTTTATTTTATGTGGATGAATTTTTACCTGTATTCTGTCTGTGCACCATGTGTGTGTCCACTGCCCACAGAGGTCAGGAGAGGATATCAGATCTCCTGGAACTGGACTTATAGATGGTTGTCAGTTACCATGTGGGTGCTCTGAATCGATCCCATGTCCTCTGCAAGAACAAGTGCTCTCAATTGCTGAAGCATCCTTCCAGCTCCTAGAATGAATGCTGGAGATGCAAATGATTAGGTTGAAAACCAATGTATTTTATGTGGAAATGAGTAGCCAGTCTCAGGATGCTTGCTAAGTTTCTGGGTCCCAGGCATCCTCAGCTTGCTAGTTTTACAACTGAAATCCAGAACTATGTAGGTATTAAGAACAGCAATAAGGAGGTTGGGCATGCTAATCTCATTATTCGGGAGATATGATGGGTCTTTGGGAGTCCAAGTCTATCCTGATCTCAATTGATTTGGGAGATGGGGGAAGGCAATGTACATGTACACCATTGAAGAAGTGTAGATATCAAAGGTTAATTTTTGAGAGTCAATTTTTTCCTCCCATCATGACAGTCTCAGGTATCAAAATCAGGATGTCAGTCTTCCTGGCAAGTGCTTTTACTCACTTAGCCATCTCACTAGCCCTCTGATACACACTTTGACGAAAAAAATTTTCACTAACACACATGGGCTTGGTTCTCATATGCTTTAACAATTGGTTCTGACTTTGGGAGATTGTTTGACCTTTAAGACATGGCCTAGCTAACAGAAGAAGGTTGCCTGTGATGGGTCTTAATGGCCATCACCACTTCTGGAACCAGTTTTGAGTTTGTCTGCTTCCTGGTCTACCACAGTACGAGAAACAACAGTTCACTACCACAGACGAAGCTACCCTGTTTGCCCCCCACTCTGTAATTGACTGACATTCCCTGCAGCCATCAGCCTTCCTCCCTTAGCTAATTTCTGTCATATTTTTGTCACAGCAACTAGAAAAGAAACAGCTGTATTTTATGTCTTAAACTCTGCTCAGAAGGTGTAAAACAAGCAGGAGAGATAGGCTTGTTTGCAGACCTTCCTTACACCAGTTTCTGATCTCCACTGCAACTAGCTCATTGCCTCGAAGCATCTCACTTGAACATTAGGAGGGAAAGGGGCAGTTAGACACAGTTATCCCACCTAATGAACAAAACCATTACTAACTGTGACTTTCATATTGTCATAATACAACTTCAAATGTTCTTTCTTTTAAGCCCAATTCAATTTACAGTTTCAGGTATGAAATCTCACCTATGGAACAGGGTTCAAAACCAATCAAAAAGTGGCAGGTTAAGTCATTAACCTTTACACCAATTTTACATCAATGTGTAGTTTTGATGTCTTTTTAAAGACATGTGTCTTTAGTTACATGGCCTTAAAACCAGGTTATCTCTTCCATTCCAGTTATCTGTGAGCTTGCTGTTGTGACAGTAACATGCAGGCTTTTTTACTATACCTCTGCACTATCACTTGGAATCATGTATGGTGACAGCTGAGCATTGTGCTTTTTACTTGGGATTGTATTTGCTATCCTGAGTTTTTTGTGCTTCTATATGAGTCTTCAGACCCCCTCACCCATTTCTGTGAGGAATGCCACTGGAATTTCAACTGGAATTGCATTGAATCTCTAGATTGCTTTTGGTAAAAGAGACATTTCTCACAATAATGAATTCTTTCCATCCTTGACCGTGAGAGATCTTTGTGTGTTCTAACATCTTTCTCATTTTCTTCCTTCAGTGTCTTAATGTTTTCATTAACAAAGCCTCTTGGTTAGGTTTGTTCCTAGATACATTTTCTTGAGGTTGTTGTGAGTGGGAGTGTTTCCATGATGTCTTTCTGAGCATGCTTGTAAAAACACTTCTCATTTGCTAAGATTACTATTTGTCGTATTTCTATTATCTTATTATATTTTTGTTGCATTTTTTCATGCTTTTTAGTATAATAGTAATACTGGTTTCACAGAAACAATTTTAAAGGGCTTCTTCTGTGTCTGTTTTTTTTATTTATTTTATTAGAATTGACTGTAAATCTTTTGAATTGTAGTGATATTCTGCTGTTACTCCATCTGAGCCTGGACTTTATTTAGTCAGAAAGCTTTTTATCATTGTTTGAAACTTTTTATTTGTTATGAGTCCTTTTAGGTTGTTGATCTCATTTTGGTTTAAAATTTTGGGAGTTTGGATGAATCTTAGAATTGATTCATTTTCTTTAGATTTTACACCTTAATGGAGTAGTGGTTTTAAGAATAATTTTCCCTCAAACCCTGACATTCATTACCCCCACTCACATTCAAGTTGTTTCTGTAGATCTCATCCATTTCTCTGTCACTGGGTGATTCCTGTGTCTTTCCTAGGGTCCTGTTTTCTAGGTGGCCTCCATGGAGTTGTGAGTAGCAGTCTAGTCAAATTTGTTTTACATCTAGTATCCTACTATGAGTGGTACATACCATGTTAGTCTTTGTGAGTCTTGGTTACCTCACTCAGGATGATTTCTTCCAGATCCACCCATTTGCCTGCAAACCTCATGATGTCATTGTTTTTCTCTCCTGAGTAGTTCTCCATTGTGTATATGTATTTCTCTTATTTATCCATTCTTCATTTGAAGGGCATCTAGGTTGTTTACAGGTTCTGGCTATGAACAATTCTGATATGAACATAGCTGAGCAAATGCCCTTGTAGTATGATTTAGCATTCCTTGGGTATATGCCCAAGAGTGCTACAGCTGGGTCTTGGGGGAGATGGATTCCCAATTTTCTAAGGAAGCGCCATATTGATTTCCAAAGTGGCTATACAAGCTTGCATTCCCACCAGCAGTGGAGGAGAGTTCCCCCTTGCTCCAAATCCTCTCAAGCATAAGCTGTCTTGAGTGTTTTTGATCTTAGCCATTCTGACAGGTGTAAGGTGGTATCTCAGAGTCATTTTGATTTGCATTTCCCTGATAATTAAGGATGGTGAGAAATTCCTTAAATGTCTTTCAGCCATTTGAGCTTCCTCTGTTGAGAATTATCTATTTAGTTTCTGAATTGGACTGTTGGGCATTTTGAAGTCTAATTTCTGGAGTTCTTTATATATTCTGGATATCAGCCCTCTTTCAGATGTGGAGTTGGTGAAGACCTTTTCCCATTCTGTAGGCTGTGGCTTTGTCTTGTTGACCACAGCCTTTGCTCTATGAAAGATTCTCAGTTTCAAAAGGTCCAATTGTTTGATTGATTCTCTCAGTAGAGAGCTTATGGGAGCAGGAGTTCCCAGCAGGATCAAGAACAGAAAGGGAGAACAAGGAATAACAGGCCATGATAAATGAAGACCACATGAGAATAGGAAGAAGCAAAATGCTAGAGAGGTCCCCAGAAATCCACAATGATACCTCCACTGTTGACTACTGGCAATGGCCGAGCAAAAACCCAAACTGACCTAGTCTAGTAATTGGATGGCCAAACACCCTAACTGTCATCCTAGAACTCTCATCCAAAAACTGATGGAAGTGGATGCAGAGATCCTCAGCCAGGCCCCAGGTGGAGCTCCTGGAGTCCAATTGTCGAGAAAGAGGAGGGAATGTAAGAGCAAGAATTGTTGTGATCAATACTGGAAAAAGCACAGGGACAAAGAGCCAAACTAATAGAAACACATGAATTATGAATCAAAAGCTGTGGAACTCCCAACTAGATCATGCCCTCTGAATAAGTGAGACAATAGAATAGCTTGAACTGTTTGGGAGGCACCCAAGCAGTGGGACCTGGACCTCTCCTTAGTGCATGAGCTGGCTGTTTATTAGCTGGGGCTTATGTCATGATGAGGAGAATGAAGAACATGGAAGGTCTCTCTCTGGTGATGTCAAGAGTTTCCAGACAGAAGAACCCAGCCTTGAACATGCCTGTGCACCTCCCTGTTCTCTTAGTCTCAGGAATACCCTTGATAGCCTTCCCAGCTTCACACACAAATAATTTATACTATGGAAATAACAGACCTTAAACCATGCATGGTTTTAACATGAATGAGAATTCTGTCCCTGACACAAAATTATAATAACAACAACAGTAGTAATGAGGGAGCAGGGCATCCTTAGGGTGGAAATAATATTTGATGCATGTAAACTAAAATATAAGTATTTAGAAATTTGCTATTAGTCATACGCCTAAATCTTTTAAACTCAAAATTCAGTGTTTACATACCACAAAGCAGGAATTCAGGTGACTGAAATAAAAAAGATGACATATTTCTGTAGCTAAAGATGTATGTAAGAGAACAACTGAATCTTGGATGTTGTTGTCTCTTCCAATTTTACTTTAAATGTTTCAGAAATCTGTATATGTTTGCATATTTATTTAATGCATTGGGAATTTCATACAATGCATTTTGATCATATCCTACTGCTCTTCCCTAATCAAATCCTCCTTCCCTGCCTACTCAATTTTGTGTCCTCATTTTTCTTTAAATTCCATCCAGTCAAATTTGTGTTGCCACCAACTGTATTTGGTCTACTATTGGGGCTACATATACCCATGGCAAGGTATAGATTTATGGAAATGGGTTAATTTAAGAGCAAGGTATAGTTAGCAAGAAGTCTGAGCCATTAGGCCAAACAGTTTGTGTGTGTGTGTGTGTGTTGGGGGGGGGTTCTTTACATTTTTATTTTATTTTTTATATTTATTGTATTTGTGTTTTAATTTTACACATCAGCCATGGGTTCCCCAGTACTCCCCCCTCCTGCCCCCGCCCACACCTTCCTCCCAGCCCCTCCCCTCCATTCACATCTCCTCCAGGGCCAAGACTCCCCTGGGGATTCATTTAAACCTGGTAGCTTCAGTACAGGCAGATACAGTCCCCTCTTTCCAGGGTGAGCAAAGTGTCCCTGTGTAAGGCCAAGGTTCCAAACAGCCAGCTCATGCACTAAGGACAGTAAGAGTGTGAATTGTTGAGACCAGATTTAAAAAGCAGAGGGACAAATAGCCAAACAAATGGAAGCACATGAATTATGAACCAAACAGTTTTTATTAGTATAAACATCTGTGTGTTTATTTGGGTCTGAGCAGCTGCAGGAGCCAAGTGGACACAGGAAACCTTCTGGATACATTTCTTGCCCCATTTTTTAAATTTGGTTGCCTGTTGTTGTTGTTGGAACTTTTTTTGACACAGTTTCTTTGTGTAGTCCTGGCTATCCAGGAACTTGCTCTGGGAGGAGGCTGACTTTGAACTCACAGAGATCTGCCTGCCTCTGCCTCCCATATGCTGGAATGAAAGGTGTGTACCACCACTGTCCAGCTGAGTTTTTCTTTTGCTTGATGTTTGTTTATCTAGATAGTTAGTTAGCTAGTTAATTTTAATATTCTAGGTAGCAGCCTTCGGTCAACTGTATAGCTAGTATAGATATTTCCCATTCTGTAGACTGCCACTTTATCCAATGATGGTGTCCTTTACTGTTCAGAAGCTTTTCAGTCTCATATGGCCAGTGTTGGAAACCTTCCCTAGTATGAGACAGTGGTTTTGAATCCAACACTTAAAAATTCCTGCACTTCATTTATACTATAATCATATTCCCCTTTATGCATATAGTGGTGGTAGCTAGTTTATGTACTACTCTCAAACATATTATATCCCTTCCTTTATTCTCTTGCCTTAAACATGTACATCACTTGGTAGATTTATTACTATATTTGCTATCCAAATCAATGACATCAAACTTTCCTTCCTAAAGCATTGTATGTTTATTTCTTACTAGAATTTTGCCTAAAATTTATCTAGAAATATTTTATAAGACATATACTCTTTACAAATTAACTATAGAACATTGTTTTGTTTGTTTTTTGAGGTGGGGTTTCTGTAGCTTTGGCTGTCCTAGAACTTGCTCTATAGACTATGCTGACCTTAAACTCACAAAGATCCACCTGACTCTGCCTCCCAAGTGCTGGGATTAACAGCATGTGCCACCAACCCCTGGTATAAAACTTTTTTAAAAAACCAGATATGTTGCACAGATATTTTTTTTTTTGCTTTTTTTTAAACTTATTGTTTTTCTTTATTAAGTAATTTCTTTTCTGTGGTGGTGCGGCATGCCTTTAATCCCAGTACTCATAAGGCAGAGCCATGCAGATCTTTGTGAGTTTCACGCCAGCCTGGTCTGTAGAGCAATCCAGAACAAGCACCAAAACTACACAGAGAAACCCTGTCTTGAAAAACCACAAACATAAAATCAAATTTCTTATTCTTTTTACATACCAAACACAGATCCCCCTCACTTCTTTCCTCCCACGCCCCCAACATCCCCACCAACCCAACCCACCCATTCCCTCTTGCAAAAAGGTAAGGCCTCACATGGGGAATCAGCAAAGCCTGGTACGTTCAGATGAGGCAGATCCAAGCCCCTCTCCCTGCATCAAGGCTGTGCAAGGTGTCTCATGATAGGCAATGGGCTTCAATAAGCCAGCTCATGCACCAAGAAATGGATCCTGATGCTATTGCCAGGGGAGCTCTTAAGAATATCAAGCTACCCAGCTGTCTCACTTATGCAGAGGGCCTAGTCCAGTCCCATGGAGGCTCCATAGCTCTTGGTCTAAAGTTCATGAGTACCCACTAGCTTGATTTGTTTGTCTCTGTGGGTGTCCCTATCATGATCTTGATACCCCTTGCTCATAGAATCCCTGAGCCCTCTCTTCTACTGGACTCCTGGAGCTTGGCCTGGTGCTTGACTGTGGATCTCTGCATCTGCTTCCATCAGTTACTGGATGAAGGCACTATGATGACAGTTAGGGGTTTTGCCAATCTGATTGCCTGGGTAAGTCAGTTACCTGGGTAAGACAGCTCAGTCCCCACTCCACTGTTGCTAATAGTCTAAGCTGGAGTCATCAATTTAGATTCCTGGGAGTTTCCCTAGTAACTGATTTCTCCCTACCCCAATGATGTTCCCTCTATCAAGGTATCTCTTTCATTGCTCTCCCACTCCATCCCTGTTTCAGCTTGACCATCCTTTTTCACTATGTCCTCATCTCTCATCCCCTATCCTGTACCATCCCCCAAAACCCAGTTTACTCATGCAGATCTCCTCTGTTTCCTCTTCCAATGGTGATCCATGCATTCCTCTTAGGGTCCTCCCGGGTTCCTAGCTTCTCTGGAGCTGTGGGTTGTAGTCTGGTTATCCTTTGCTTTATAACTAGTATATAAGTGGATACTTATGAGTGAGAACATACCATGTTTGTCTTTCCAAACCTGGGATATCTCACTCAGGATAGTATTTTCTAGTTCTATCCACAGCCATGTGGCAAAAGACAGATTAATAGAAAAGGGTTCATTTAAGTTTAGAGAGCTAACTAGCAAGAAGCCTGAGCTATACATCAAACAGTTTGTAATTAATATTAAGCCTCTGACAGGTTATTTATGAACAGGTGGGCAGGAGAGTTTAGTCTGTCTACAGAATACAGGTCTGGTTTACCTAATTTCTTTTTTATTTTAAATGTTTTATTGATTCTGTTGGGTTTATATCATGCATCCAAATCTCACTATCCCCCCAACTCATTCACTCACATGAGCTCTGCCATTGAACCCTCCCCCACAAAACAAAACAAAATGAAAATGAACATTGAAAACCCGAAATTAAACAAAAACATACAAAAGTCTTGGAGAGGAGGCTGTAGTGAGGACCAGTAAGTCACGTAGTATACCCTTTAGTCCAGAGATCTTTGCTTGTGAGTGTTCCAGAACTCTCTGGCTTCTCTACACTATAGATGATGGACCTGCTCCTGTACTCTTCATGGAAATCCTATTGATGCCTTGTGTCATGCAGATCCTGCAGCTGTGGATAGGAATGTCCCAGCCTTTCACTAGCTCTAGCAGTTCATAGACAAAGATGATGTTAAGATGGGCTGATTCAGCCCTGGTTCTGGCCTGGATGGTAGCAGTTTGGATAACCCTCCACCTTTCCTTACCTCACTACCCAGGCAATCTCTCCAGCTTGTACACCTAGCACACCCTGTGCAGCAGGCAGAATGGAGAGAGGCCAGTTTTCCTGCTCTCATGCCCTTGCTTCTAACTTACTCACCCTCGGGCCACAAGAGAAAGCTCTGCTGTTTAGTCCAGGTGAGGTGCCATGCCCACAATCCCAATTAATGCAGTTGGTGAGTGGCTGCCCCAGCTCTTCTATTCTTACACCCCAGAATCCAACTCTCCCTCCAGTTGTAGGTAGCATGTTCTTAGGTGGGGCAGGCATCTTTCTCTCACCATGAACAACACAATGCAGAAGGAGGAGGTGGACTCAGTTCATTTGCTCTCACAGCCTCAGAGACAGCTCACCTGGACCACCACTTATAAGGTACTCTCTAATGTGCTGCTCAGTCCATGAACAGGAACCACCCACCCAACTGATACAATTGGTAAGGGGCAGGTTCAGCTCCCCCAGTGCTTCAGCCTGTGAAGGGTAATGTTAATTCTTGTTAAGCTACCCTGATTTTGGAGGTAACAGGGGCCACTGACCTCAACATAGATCGAGGAAGTTGCAGTGCAACAGATACAGACATATCTTCTGTAAGCAATCTAGGCCCAGAGGATACCAGGGCCCCTCTTGGCAGCATTGGCCACTCAGATCTGTATGCCCACAGCAGAAGCATAGTCCTTGGACACTAACATGGACCTAGATGGAAGCTTGGACCCCTACCTACTTCTGGGTGGCCGTTGTTGGCAACATAGGCCATGGACATGAACCCAGATCCTGGCTGTGTTTGCAACATTGACTGCGACATGGTCCTAGACTGCAGCCCAGGCCTGGATTTGACCTTGGGCCTAGTTGGCAGTGTAGGTCACTCAGATTGGATTGGAACCAGTAGCATCATGTGCACAGGTAGTGGCCTAGATTCCAGGCATCTGCACTGACTTTGATGGCCATAGGTGCCTGAAACATCAACACAGAAACTGGCTGCAACAGAGTCATTGACCCTGACAAAACCCTCAGCAACAGCCCTAGCCCAGATGCCATTTGGTCCTAGTTGGCAACGCAAGCTTCTAAGACACACCTGTTCTTTTAGGGAGCATATCCTTTTGACACCAACATGGTCATAGGTGTTGACCCAGACTGCAGGTTGTAGCAAGGCCCTCACTGGAAAGAGGAGATATGGATATCAACACAGACCCCCATAGCTTCCTCAGGGACATGGACAGGACATGGCCTTTGGTAGCAGCCCAGAAAGGGACATTATCATTACCCCAGATATCAAGTAGGCCATGGATTTATTAAAAGCTCCCTTAATCAATGTTTTCATTTCTTGAGAGGCTTTAGAACAATGCTGTTGTGATTCTCATTAATTGAATGCTCATGATAATTTCAGGAAATGTGTATCTAAAATAATATTTTTTAGGGAGAACTAAATATATGGACACAGAGATACATTATCAGTACTTTTCCCAAAATTAAATGGTGTCCACATCATATCCCTGTGTAGACCTGGCTGACAGGGACCTCAATATATAGTGCAAGCTGAGCCCATAAGAGTTCTGATGTTCCAGGAGTTTCTGGGGCTACTGGATTGAGATAACACTCCTGACCAAAGAAATTGGTTCTAAGACAAAAAAGTACTAAATCACTTTATTATTAATAAAAATACAGTTATTTTACTCAATAGGGGCTTAAATAGATCAGTTAACATGAACAGTGAATATCTTTAGCAAATATCAAAACAACAAAAACAACAAAAGAAAGAAAAATAAATAGCAAAAGCTCAAACCATAACAAAAACAACCAAAAAAAAAAACAAAGCAAACAAAACCCAACCAAACACTATACAAAAAAATTAGTTCAGAAGCATTCTCTTGCATCACATATAGCAGCACAAACCTACAGGCTGTGGCTGGACTTGGAAGGCAGTAAGCAAATGTAAAAAAAAAACCTCTTCAAAACTAGTATAGCAAGGCCTCCTACAGGCATTGTAGGTCAAGCCATCACTAACACTAAGAGTGAGATATTTCCTAGAGCAAACCTTGTGACCCTTGAGAAGCTTTTGATAAATTATCACACACTGCTGATCCTGCAATGTCTTGTTCACTATGTGAATCTCCCAGACACTTCTGTGTTTTCTGGAGACCCAACATGTCCATGGGCAGCATCTGAGTGCCCAGAACATCAAAGGTGACTCAGATGTCTTCTGTAAATTCTTTCTCAGGAACAGTCACTTCAGGCCAGGCTGGCAAACCAAAGAATACTCACTCATTTTAAATAGGAAAACAATGACTAACATAAATAATGATGGAATGTGGAGATCTCTTTGGTGCATTCTCTTCAGCAACACTGGTGCATGACATGGAGTCAGGTTCAACACTCAACTGGAGAAGGAAATATGCTTTTGGGTGTGGTCTGTCTGGAAAAGTATCACATCAACCCAATCTTCCATGACAGATTTCATACCACAAAAGGAAGGATGAGAACTCAGTCAGCTTGGCAAAGCCATCCACATTAAACTGACAGAAATATTCTTGCTCACTACATCTCTTCCCTCCATGTTGTAGTACCCTTCACAGGGGCCTCTTGCTGTTGAATGCCAGGGTTCTCATTAATTCTTGGATCAGGTTTTCTGTGTCTCAAGCTCATTTTTGAAACTTTCTTTTCTTTAGGAGGACTAAGTCAGCAGACCAATAGATGTGATTGTGCCTGGATCACCTGGAAGACAGCTGGTATTTTCCTCACTGGTGAGTTCACAGCTCTAAAGGAGTGTCTTCTGAGGAGGAAGTCTTGATCTGTGAGTAGAGAATGTCATGGATTCAAGGCATCTGTGGCTTCTTTGGCCTCCTCAGTTCTCTGAAGATCTGCTATATGAGAATGAAAGGCAATCAGAAACAGAAACAGCTTGGCTAGGCCACTGGGCAGAAAAAAATCAAGACCTATTCCCCCTGGAAGCCAAGGTCAAGAGCCCCCATCCCCAACCATTACCATGTTTGCTAGGTATGGGATGCAATCATGGTTCACTTGCCTGTGAGACTTAGTGCTCCTACTGTAGCTGCTTGGTCTGCAGGAGGCTCTCAACCTGAGTTGTGGTCTGTTCAAACTCAGAATGGAGATTTTCTGACCTAGAGGAGGAAGGCAGTTAGGGAACAGCCCTGGGGGGAACTGCTATGTCAGATATAGAGCCTGAACCAGCTCTACTCAGCTGGGCAATCCATAGTGACTTTTCAGCTGCTATCATCTCTAGTATTCCCCAAGGAAGAAGGTTCAGAGTGTACCTGGACCTTGATTTTTTTCTCAGCCTTTAAAATCTGCTAGGAGATGAGCTGAAAAATACAGTGTTCTGGGCAAGAAAATTTAGCACATTTCTCCAGGTGTCTATATACATTATTTTGAGAGGAAAAATAGCAATGTAGTAAAGACTGAGTAACAGTTCAGGGCAGAAATAGATGTGCCTTGATTAGATACAGGTGAATATGAGAAACCATGGAAATTAAATATAGACACTCTAGGGGAGGATACAAAATAAAAGCAGTGAAGGATCTGATTATTGATAAAGAACAGAAACCAACCTCCATTCAACTCCTGAACTCCTAAATCTTTTTTTTAATAGAAACATCTTTACACAGGAAACAGATGCATACTGTAGGGAACCTGTAAACTTCAATAGTGTGTGGCATGCAGATCTGCTCAAAGGTAGGAACTTCTCTCTAAAGGTGATATTCTGGAAGGAAAATAAACAGGCAGAAACACACAGAACCAAGCATCCTCCTGCTAGGTTGAGGACTGCCATAGGGAGATTTGTGAAGATACACAGGGGACACAGAGAAGATTCCAGAGAGCTCAGGAAGGAATAAGGGGTACACAACCCCAGAACCACTATAGACCAAATATAGTTTTTTCTGGAGAAGTTCTTGTTGACCAGGCCAGGACAATATCCTGAGAAGTTCTTTCCTTTGCCATGTCTGGGAGCTTTTCAGATGGTTGGAATCCCAAAAGGACAGAGATCCAGGGACAGGTCACCTACATGGTTCTAACCGCTACTCCCCATTGGTCTCCTACCTCATCTCAGAGACATTGAAGTGATGTTGGAGCCTGTCTACCAAGTCCTCTTGCTGGGTGATCAGGTCCTTCTGCTTCAGCAGATCCTTTGATCTTTCATCCAGGTGCTCTTGGGCCTGTTCATTAAAAGATTGTGCTCTAAGTGGAGGGTTGCTCTCTCACATGCACACACACCAATTCAGGAACACACACAAGTACAAGTCTGCACACATACAAGCACATTGTAATGCAGTCCATGTTTAGCTTCACAGACACAGCTAAAATAACTAGCAACCACCAGGGACACTAATGAAAAGAAGGTAAGCCTGTTGAATGAGAGAAGAACACAGAGGGCACGAGAGATAGGCGGTTCATACATTGAAGGTGCTATCCTGTAATCTAATGCACAGACAGGAGGCTCTCTGTGGTCCTGGCCCCTTAACTAACTCTGTTTAGGAAGTTCTCTAGACGGTAGAGTATAAAAGTATTCCCCAGCAAAGGACTACTTGATGGTGTTGGACTAGCCCACTGGTCCTGTTTACTGTTTCCCAGTGGCCAGCAAATTGAGGATGATCCTACAAAATGAGCTCCCTTTACCACAGGTTGCCTCATTTTGAATCCAAAGCAAAGATCTCAAGAAACTAGAAAGTCTCCATAACCAGGATCCAAAAGAAACAATTCCTTCCTGTGAGGTGATTGTGCTAGGGATTAGTTTGAGTAACAAATGGCGACCAAGCCAGTGCCAAATAATTTTATGTATTATTTTACACTCAACAATATTCCATGGAAGACACCAAGAACATTGTACTTTTTTACTTTTGACTGATGGGCATCAGGAGGCTGTTCCCAGGAATGCTGATAAAACATTGGTGTCCCTAGCTTCTATGTGGACACCTACTTCATGTTCTGGAATCACTGGGTCACATGGGGATTACAGTTCAAATTTCTGAAGATATGCAAGTGGCTTCTCACTGTGCTATACCATTTTACACTACCAGCAATGTCTAGCTTTCTCATTCTTTCAAACCCTCCATGAGGCTGACTTTCACTCAGAGTAAACCACTTTGGAGCAAAGCAGTTACTGAGTGCTACAGACACAGCACATTGTGTATACTGTAGACCCTCTGGAGCCTGAATGAGGTGCACTGAGACAGCCCCATTTTCACACCACAGAATGGCTCAGGAATGTCTGCTAGACTCTCATGCAGCTGGAAGCACACTGCAAGTTCGTATCTCTCAAGGAATGACATCCAGCCCAAGATCCAAGGACAAGGTTAACTGAGCCTTGGTTAGACAAATGGGGAAAGTAAGTGGTAGCAGGCAGTGTGGATGAGGACAAAATAGGATACAGAGAAGACACAGCAAGCCACCTGACCACTGAGTTTGCAGTCCCCATTCACCCAGAGCAGACAAGGACACAACCCTCAGGCAGCCTATCCTACCTCTCCGACACCTTGATTTGCCACAGTCACCTCCTTCTAAACTTTATGTACCACATTCCTTTGGTTTGCTTCAAGGATTTCTGTGCAGATAAATATTTTTGTCTCTATAAATACTGGAAAAGCATTTGGTTAGAGTACTTTTGTGTCCCTTTGTTCCTGTGAGCTGGGTGGACATGCAGGAAGATGGGCATCAGCGTAAAATATTTGACGGATGCCAAGTGAGGGGCACAGTACTTTTTCAACAAAGTTGATTCCATCATCAATAAAGATGAGTAAGTGAACATACAAATATGAAGAAACACAACATGAGATGTAAAAATCCACACATACAAACACACACTTGCACCTATAAGCACCTGTACTCACAGACATCACAAATACTTACCCCTATACATACAGAAAACATAAACACACACACACACACACACACACACACACACACACACACACACACACATATGTATTCATCCACACATGGTCACATACACACACGGAAGAACACTACTGCACATGCAATAGACAGTATTCACAAAAACGCACACAGAGGTTTACACATACACACAGAGTTGCACAGAAAAGCACAACAAACCACAAAACATCCCCAGCACATATATTCTCTCTCTCTCTCTCTCTCTCTCTCTCTCTCTCTCTCTCTCTCTCTCTCTGTTTCAAATAGTTACTGAACTTAGAAAGGAAAGTGAGAGGACTGCTGAACCTTTGCTGATGTATATCATGTAGTAGGTCCTCTATGATCTCTGTATGGCTCTTAGACTCAGGAAGGCTCTGCTACAAAGTCTGCACTTACTTTTCCTTGAATGAACTTAACCCATCACAAAACCCACTGACACTACAGGTTCCAAGTTCACCCATCACAGTCTCTTCACTAAACTTACCCTGACTCCTCCACAGATGACCTTGATACCCAAGAGAAATAAAGTGACACATGGTCAACACCCAGGAAGTTCTCAACAGATGACAGTGCACAGAATATGAATTCAGCCCAATGTTAGTCAGAAGGATGCCAGAGACATCACCTGCAGTGGTTTTCAGGAATGTAGCACTCTACACAAGTAAGAGAGTGAATCTGTTCTGAGACACAGCCATGTACATGATATAGTCAGCAACACAATGTCAGCAAGGAGATGCACTGTGGGATTCTCTGTTGGGAAGTAAGAGACAAACCAGACATTTCCTGTGGTGTTAGCTCTGTGCAATGAAAGGAGAGAAGTCTACTGTTTATTTTTAAAACAGCTGTATTGTTTGATTTTTGTGATTTATTAGAAAACACATTAGTATCAAAACAACAAAAGTAAATAAACAAAAGAGAGAGCAAATGTATCCTCCCTCTTTGTGAGCAATTTAAACTTGTGATATTGGATGACACAAAACAAGACTGAAAGTCTTCCTTGGAAGACAGGGTATCCAAAGAGTGCTGGCCAGCTAGATTAGCCCAAACAGAAAATTTCAGGTACACAGAAAGTCCTGAGCACCAGGGAATAAGGGAGTGAGCAACAGATGACAACATGGGATTTCACTATGCAGCCTCTTAACACACCCACTAATGTACACATTTACACATGCCTGCATAGATCACACACAGACCTTAGAAATCAGAAGTGAGCAGAAAACAATAAAGAGGACATCATGCTGAATGAACAGTTGAATTTAAAATATGCATATCAGGTGTTTCAACTGAGACCCACAACATGGCTATCCATCCCTTGGGGACTAAAAATTCCTAGGAGAGCACACAAATTAGTCAGACTCTGTTTAGTTGATAGGAGAAAATATTTTCTTGAAGCCTCAACTCTGTCACCACAACCCTCAGCCTGTCAAAGTCCTCCCACATGCATGGTCATTCAGGCAAATCCAGACTGGAATCTCCAGGATGGGAGAACTGTCTAGCACCATACCCAGAAAAAGGGCAGATAAGGTGCTACTCAGACATCTGTCACTATGAACCAAGCACTTGCAAAAAGGAAGAGAAGACATTGGGATACAGGAAGAAAGGAGAGGACCACATGCCACCCAAAGATGATGATGAGCCAAAACAGGACTGAAAGTATTCCTTGGAAAACCGGGTATCCAAAGAGTGCTGGCCAGAAACATTAGCTCAAACAGAAAATTTCAGGTTCAGAAAAAGAGCTGAGCTCCAGGGAAAAAGGGAGTGAGCAACAGATAACAACATGGGACATCATCAATGAAAGTTATGGGCTGTTCCCTAAGTAGCTCCCTGCATAGCAGCCCTCTGATCTTCAAGACATGTAGGAGTGTGATATATCACAGACACAGTTCTCTGAATGTACTGCAGCTTCTAGGAGAGCAGGAGGGTTTTCTTGCCAATTATCCAGATTCTTGCAAGAGGCTAACTCTCCAGAAAGACTTGTGAATGATCACAAAAATCAACAATTGGATGGTATGTAAATGGGAGTCTGTATGGATGGGTGGGGGTTATATGGATGTCTCCGTTTATAGTTGGACAGGGGAGCACTTGCCCCCGCTACCTCAGCCTACCTGCTGCTGCTCAGCAGAGGGTTCAAAGATCATCTCATGGGCTTCCATCAAGCACCTCTTCAGCTCCTCACAGGACTCCTGCAGTTCAATCTGTTCCTTCCACAGCAGTCTGTTTTTCAGTCTCAACACATGTACATTCTCCTTCAGCTGAGTACAATCTTGGAGGGCCTGGCTGTGTAGGTAACTGAACAACCACAAAAACATGTTGAGTCCCAACCAGTCTCCTTCACTATTCCTATCTCAAAGTACCACCAGCGCTGAAAAGTCCCAGACCCATAGACAGCCCAAGAATAGAGCTTTCAGTAGCCAATCCAGCATCACTTAGATGCAGGCCAAATACAGAGAATAACCAAATTCCAGAAAGATTCAAAGTACTTCAGGAAACCCTGATGCCAAAATGGATATTGTCCCCATGAGAACAGAGTACAGCCCACACCTGTGCTTAACTGATCATGGTATTGGGAAAGCATCAGCAGGTAGAGGGAAAAAACTCTGGGAAGGAGTGAAGAAGTCCCAACCAGAATCAATTCTGTCTATTTCTATCATGGAAACCAGCTCTGTGAATCCTTGGACAGAGCCCCAGATGTATTAGGTTACCTGACACTCTCTTCATGGTGCAAACCATTTTTCTACCAAGGGGCTCCTGAGGAGGACAGGACAAGGATTGGAGGGGTCAGTGACTTTTCACACTTAGCAAAACTGAGTCCAAGAGGCACAAGGCCAAGGACCATATGTCAGGCTGCATGCCTAGAGGCAGACAGGCAAGAACTAGAGCCCTCATTCTGGGTGAAAGAGAAAGATGGCCAAATGAGTCTCTCCCAAGGTAAATCAGGCACATACCTGTAGGATACATTCTCCTCAATCAGCTGTTTGACCTTGTTCACACCATCACTGATCTCCATGGGCAATTTCTGCAAGTCCAACATCATCTGCTTATGCTCCTTTTTCAGCATCTCAAAAGAATTCAGCCTGTGGTAGGGCATGGCCCCAGGAGAAAAGGACCCCATGAACACAAGGATCATATGGAATCAGGCTATGTTCTGGAATCCTCAGCCCCATGGAAGCTGCAGCATGGCACTTATACACTGGGACCTCCATGTGCTTATTAAACTTCCTATCATGTCCTCAGGCCAGAAGAAGAAGGTTGTCCAAGAGAGTTATCCAGGACTTCATGAGCACCCTCACTGGACTTGGAGCTATAGAGTATCTCTCTAAGAAGATCCCAGGAGTCTTTGCCACATATCTGGTGCCTCCAGAAACCTATTCTGACATTTTTCCTGTCTTTACAACAGCAACTCCCATGTCTGGCTTTCTTTTGCTACACAGAGAACCAGAGCATACATTGAGCATTTCCAGGGAGGAGTCTCAACTTCAGGAAGGCTTTATAAACTCCACAGAGGATTCCAATGTTCCATCAAAGTAAGAACAGTGGCCAAGACATGTTCTTTTCAAAGTGGAGCTCCCTGGCATCATCACTGGCATCCCCTGGAAAATGTGAAAATGGCAAATCCTCAGGCCATGCCACAGTCCCTAGACTCTCAGGAGTACACACACACACCCATTGTAGCCTAATGTGTGTGGGTCCCATATGCCTGAGCATGCACGCGCATGCACAGGAACACACACACACACACACACACACACACACACACACACACACACACACAGAGACGAGAGAGAGAGAGAGAGAGAGAGAGAGACCACATACATTGAGAATTCCCATGAAATGCAGAGAGCTGGAACTGCCTCAGAGTATAACTAGGAGCACAAGAGAGAAGCAGTGATAAGCATCAGGCCTTCCAGCCACAAAGGAAGTTGGATGAATGGGACCAGGCCCCTCCAGCTGCTGCCAGGAGCTTTCAGCACACAATCATCTGCTGGTCAAGTACAAAGACTCACCACAAACTTACATAACCTAACAGTTCTCACAAGCTAAAACATGCCAAGCTAACACAAAGCCTCTTAAAATGCATGTTGAGGGCTCACACACTACACTCCCTATCCTCAGAGTGTAATTCAGAGCACAGACTCTGCTTTTCATTTGGATGAATAGGAAAAGCCTGTGTCTCCATCTGACACCTACCCAGGTTCCAAATTCTGCCTCTCCTATGTACTCAGGAAAATTAATTTAGGCACCAGGACAACCCCATGAAAGCTTAGCTACACACTGTGGGGTCAAGGCGGTCAGCAGAGAACTGCACATAATGACTACCTGTTCTGCAAATCCTTGTCAGTATAAATGGCCAGGATTTCATACAGTTCAATTAGCTCATATGTTATGCTCTGTAGCTGAAGGGTGAGTTTCTCCACTTTGTCATCTGTTGCTCCTTCTCAGTGGAGTTGGAGGTTTGGGTTGGTGCCTTCCCAGTAGTCCCTGCAGGAAGATAAAGTAAAGTGACTTGTATACTTTAATGGCATAGGGCCATAAGAATCCATGCTAGTCCCAAGAGGAAGCCCAAGGAAGAGAAAATATTAGAGCCCCAATGAGTAGGGCAGCTATTCCCTATTGGAACTCATGAGCTATGTATCTGTCCTCATCTGCCATGGCTAGGCATGTGTCTCCCTCTCTAATGCAGTCCTCTTGCCCTGGAAGGCATAAAATAACCCAGCAATTTAGATTTGGAGGACAGCATCAGCTCATATCTGATGTAGTGCAGGTAAATCCTAGTGTTCTTAGAGCTTAGCAATACTGTCTCATAGCATGTATCCAGGTTCAAAGTATCTGAATGTATGAGACTTTGGTGGATGGTCAGGGGAGTTTCACTCCCTTCTTATTGCCATCAGATTCCCATCAAAACTTAAGGAATCCATTGGGATAAAGTACAGCAACATCCTTCCCAGAGAAGGACACCTAATTAGTTACCACTTTTTGCCTGCTGGCCTTCATTCCACTCAGAACTAGATTAGGGATGTCCCTGAAAAGCAGCTGCAGGCTTAAAAATGCATGGCTCTCCCAAACTAACAATCAGAAATTGTATACTCTGAGTCTGCTCTTAGGGCACCCAGACAAGGAGGATTTGTCCATTGCTTCCCACAAGTTCCCAGATGCTGAGCCCCAGTACTGAAAGGTCCAAGCTCCACTCCTCCAGGAAACTCAACACCCCCTTCCTAGGATTCACTGTGCCCTCCCCAGAACCATTTATTTTTCCATATTTTATACTGAGACTGAAGCCCAGCTTCCTTCCACCTCTCTCTGGTCTCCCCATGTTCTCCATTCTCCCTCTCAAGCAGCCTTCTCAGTCTTGCCGACATGTATGGGCAGTGAAAGAATACCCTACAGTCACTTGATGTCCCTAAAACACTGGTGACATCAAGAGAATGCCAAGGACTCCCCAGAATATAATAGCTAGTAATGAGAAGGGACTATTGGGTTCACCAGCAGTAGCCCTCACCTACCTACAAATTACATCATCTGCAATTCAGTAGTGCCATACTGCCCTTCCCAGAGTCCTTCTCAAAAACACAAAGACCTTCATCACCTCCTCATTACAAACCCAGGGATTTATCTTTGCTTCATTAAAATTTATTCACTACGTCATGTACACGAAGTTGAACACAAACACATTTCAGGAACTGGCTTATCCAACTCGTGAAACCTCTAGTCAATAGCACAAGAAAAAATAAAGGTTTCTAGGTAACTAAGTAAGGATGGTAGGGAGGAAAGTTCAGTCCCCTGAAAGCAACAAGCACATTGTGGAGGATGCATAAGGCTCTTAGTATGGTGGGAGATTGTGAGTGTCTTGTCAGAACAAAGGTAATTCCCACAGTTGATGAAAATTATACCTGAACTTAAGCAGAATTCATTCCAGCCATTATAGATACCAAAAGTGTGATAAACTAGTGACATGTCAGGCTGCAGTTATAAGAACCAGTGTTCCCCAGGGTAGTCCTCAGACACAAGAGCATAAACTCCTAATAAGAATGATGGGACATTCCTTCATTAAAGTTTGAAGAAAGATGAATGGCTATTGAGAGGCCACACAGAGATATGCAAAGGCATTTACAGAAAATCTAATGTGTCACAGTTATGGGAACAGTATGTACTGTGTCACTGCTGTGGTACTTCACCTAGAGCCACATGAAATCTAAATTCCTTGATCTCGAGCCTCCTATGACAATGCACATGCCCTTAGGTAAGGTGACACAGCCAGATTAAATTACAACATCCATCAGAGCATGAGAGAGGTGGGCAAAGAACACAAGAGGATGGATTATTAGGAGTCCTTTACCATAGACCATTCCCGGAACCCCATCTTTTGAATTTACTGACTGTCCTGAAATGAAGAACTGGCACCATGTTTGGTCTGGATTTAAAATTCATCAGAAGTCTAGACTTTGGCTTCAGAAGTGTATTTGATGGATCCCAGAACAAATGAGTGATGTGAGGCAAACTATGTCTTTTCAGATGTTTTTTTCACACTAAGTCATGATTCAAAAGGTTAGCTATCTCAGTAATACCCAATTCTAGAACTAAAAGCACACACCTGCCCTACACCCTACCTCATCTCAGTTAATCCTACACACTACAGGACACACAGAAAGTGACTGACAGATGAGAATTTGCCCAGGCAGGTTCTGAAAGCTCAGACTTGACTCTCCCCCACTGTGGATGTCAGTGTCCCCATCTCTCTATAGGGAAGGTGGATATCTTAGAAGTCAGTTGGTTTCCTCTGTCTCTCTGCACAAGGGGACCCAGTGGACAGCCTCTTAAGGATTACTGACACTGTAGAGGATGCACCTTGGCTCCAGAGCCCTCAGCCATGTGCTGTCAGATGCATAGATATAAATGTTACAGTTATAATTACGTTGGGAGTATGGGGTTGCCCAAGTCCCTTGTTCTATGCTTTAGAGTCTCATCTTAATGGAAAAGCCATGAAGGGACAAAACATAGTCATCAGATTCACAAGCCATCTACACTGACATACCAGAACACCCAGAGCTAGCAGAAAGGAGACAGTCTCAATTCAGGTCCACTGAATCTCACAGCTGTCAGGCTGAACAGGAGACCTGTGTGCCATCAATGTCTGGTAACTCAGAAACCTCAGGGGTCATTGGAAGACAGCAGCACTTGGGGGCTCCTACACTTCTAGTGGCTGTGTTGTCAAGAGTAAGAACCTCAGGGTTTTCCAGGGTACTCTCCTTTTCCAATTATCACTGGCACATAACTAAAGGACTCCAGTGGATGTAAAACACAGTTATGGTACAGAAATTTCATTAATTCCTCTGTGCCTCCTTCTGAGAAGTTCCCAGTTCTTGAGTCCTGTCTCTGAAAAGCTGAAACCCACCGCATCCAGAAAGTTTCCCAGCCCCTTCCCAAAACTCACTGTGTCTTCCCCAGGAGCATTTATTCCTCCATGTATTCCAGAGAGACCTAGGACCAGCTTCCTTCTGCCTCACTCTGGTCTCTCCATGCAGTCCATTCCCTCTCCCAAACAGACCTCTGAGTCTGCATAACATGTCTACAGTCAAAGCTTGTGGTCACTGAACAAATGTCCTCAAGGTAGTCAGTGTTGCTACAACACTAATGACATCACTGGGGATTCCAAGAGCTGTCCAGGATACAATAGAATGCCCAGCAAAGGGTCTGCTGATTTCATGGGGCACAGCCTTTGCCTCCTTGCTAATTAGTTCTTCTTAGCTGACCAGAAGTTATCGTTTCCTTTCCAGGATTCTCTCCTGTGACTCAGGGAATGTCATTCAGATTTAGTAATGATCACTGAAGAGGAGGGTTGAATTCTGTGTAAAAAGCAACCACCTGGGGAAGGCTAAGGTTAAGGAAATGTCACTACTCAGAATGTGTAAGTGAAATGAGACTGTTATGAGACACTAACTGATCTAGAATATCCTCTTTATATGTCTGGTGTCTGAGCCAGCATTTTCCAGAACTAATACAATGATCATCTATTGAAAGTGTATATGTATTTCAAAGAAAATACCAAAGCCAAAAAGTCATAATGCAAAATGTCCAAGAAATCTGGGAGCCATGAGAAGACCAAATCTAAGAACAATAGGGATAGAGGAAAGAGAAAAATACCAACTGGCACAGAAATACCAACAGGCCCAGGAAAATATATTCAACGAGTTCACAGAAGAAAACTTTCGAAATGCCTATGAAGATAAAAGAAGCCTATGGAACACAAAACAGACTAGGCCCCCCCAAAAGAAGTCCCCTAGCCACATAATAATTACACAACTAAATGTACTGAATAAAGAAAGAATATTAAGAACAGCAAAGGAAAAATGCCAAGTGACTTATGAAGGCAAACCCATCAGAATTACACCCAATTTCTCAATGGAGAATTTGAAAGCCAGAAGGATATAGACAGATGTAATGCAGACACTAGGAGACCAGGGATGCCAGCCTAGACCAATATGCCAAGCAAAACTTTCAATTATCATAGACAGAGTGAAGAAGACATTCCAAGACAAAACCTAATTCAAACAATACTTACTTACAAACCCAGCCCTACAGAAAGTACTAGAAGGAAAATTCCAACCTAAGGATGTCAGATACACCCAAGAAAACACAAGCAAACAGATAACCCCACAGCAGTAAACCCCAAAGAGAAGTACATACACAGTACGCACCAAAAGTTAACAGGTCATTCATATCCTTAATATCAATCGACTTAATTCACCTATAAAAAGACACGGGCTAACAGAATGGCAGATAGTTGTCTCTGCCAGCTGACTTCCTCTGTGCCTTTAGCATCTGCTTCAGGTAAGGAAGGAGAGAGCCTCCTCAGGCTTATAAATAATTCTGAACACTGCATTCAACTTGGCTGCAAAGTTCACTGGTCTGTTGCTATCAAAGCCAACATAAAATTGACACATTCCACAAGTACTCAGGTCATTCAAGGTCCATAAATATACTGACAGGTAACTCTAAGCACATAGTAAAAATGGAGAAGCCACACAATGACAGAAAATGGTCACCATCCTCTCCAAGACTCCTCAGTGACAACAGAGAATGCACAAAGCTGGTGGGCAGTAAATAAATGAAGCCCAGAGAACAAAGTACATTGATGACATGCCTTTTTCTGGGCACAGTTCACTTGAACCTCCTACCATAATTCTGGTCTTTTTGGTCCCCTCTCAACCCGTAACATTTGTAGGATGGAAAGGCAAGAGCTCCCTGCACAACAGCTTTGGCCTTAATTACTCCTGACTTCTGGGACAGACAAATTACTTATCTGGAATCCTTGAATTTCAGGAGCCATGACAAGCAGAGAAGTTTTGTTGGTTCCCAGAGATTCCTATCTCCTGTTACTGGAAGATGCACTACGAGCCCATGTCCTTCAGGAAGATGGCAATTTTCTGCCAGAAACTTACTGTGCCATCTTCTAGACCATCTCTTTCTTGACATTTTACATGGAGGCTGAAGGTCTGCTTCTGTCTGCCTCTCTCCAGTCTCATTTCCCTCTCCTTTCTCTCTACCCAGCAAAGTCCTGAGTCTTCTCAACATGTCCATGGCTGAACTGCAAGGGCAGTGAACCAACTGTCCAAAGGCAGTTGGTGTTGCTACAACACAGATGACATCAGAAAACATTCTAAGTCTCCAGGATACATTAGAATTTCCAGGGAAGAGACCCTTCATGTCATGAGGAACTGACATTGCCTACTTGCTAACCAGCTCTCCTCATAACTCACCAGAAGTAAGGTTTCCCTTTCCTGGAATCTCTCATGGGACTCAAGGGAAATCCTTCAGCACCCTTGAATTCTTTGAATGTTTGGAAATGCCTCAGTACTTCCATGTTGGAAAGTGAGTGTTCACCTCCTACTGAAGCATAGAAATTTATGTACTCCACAAGTACCTGCATCTCCTTATTACCAAGAAGTAATGGACTTCATGATAATGGTAAGGACAGTTTTTCTGAGCAAGGGACATCGAGGTCCTGATGGGAAAATGTACAGAGATAATCAGCCAAGTTGTGGAAATGCAAGAATTGTGGACCAGTAGCTGTGGAGCCCCCATTAACCTTCACCCAGTGACTGATGCAAGCATTGCAAAGATCAATAGCTGGTGGCCAGGCCAAGCTCCAGGAGTCCAATCAATGAGAGAGAGGAGAGATTCTATGAGCAAGGGACATTGAAATCATGGTGGGAAAATGTATAGACACAGACAGCCAAACTAGTGGAAAAACATGAACTGTGAACCAATAGTTATGGAGCCCCCATGTTACAGGAATAGGCCCTCTGGATATCTGAGATAGTCATTTGGCTTGAACTGGCTGGTGGGCCACAAGGAAGTGTGATCAGGATCCATCCCTGTTTCCTGAGTCAGAGTTTGGAACCTAGTGCCTATGGTGGGACATTTTTGCAGCCTTGGAGCAAGGAGGAGCTTCTTAGACTGCCTCAACTGAATGTACCAGACTGTGCTGACTCCCCATGGGAGACTTTGCCTTGGAGGAGGAGGGAAGGGAAGGTAAGTTGTTGGGACTAAAACTGGGGTATGGAGGAGGGAGAAGAGGAGGAATCTGTGGTTGTTATGCAAAAGGAATAGAAAATTTAATAAAATAAAAAGTAAACAACTTCATAGTATGGAGCCTAGAGAAATTACTTCCAGAAGATATTATGCAGCTTATTTGATTTGAATTGATGACCACTGGCAGACTGCATTAGCATGTTACACAGAATCTATAGATAATCACTACCCAGTACATCACCTGTTATGAGTTTTTGAAGATACTCAATGGTTTTGACCTAAAATTACATCTAAAAATCCTATAGAGTTTGCTCGTAGAGATTTTACACACTGTTCTTCAAAAAGAGAAGGAGCATATATTTTATACACCAATTTCCCACATTCCACAAAATGGATAGAACCTTTCCCTGACTGTACAGCTCAACGGTCAAAACTTAATATATTCCATCAGTTTTTATTAGACATTGCTCAGTCATTTTTTTTTAACTCACAATGTTCCCATGCTATTCTGGCTGTCCCATGCCAAACAGACCTGGCTGACTTATTCATCTCATACATTAGCCATAACTGGACTCTAATAGGATATGGATATCATCAGCTGGGGTTTACAATAGAAATAAACCAGGGCTGCACATAAGGATCAGACATTAAGTAACTGGTGCTTTCCAGAGAGCCCAGATTTAATCCCTGTCCCCCACATTGGAGCTCAATATAGTCTTTAATTCCAGTTCCCAGATATCTGACACCTTCACACAGCTATATATTCAGGCAAAATGCCAACATAATGCCCCAGGTGGAGCTCCAGGAGACCAATTGTCGAGAAAGAGGAGGGATTGTAAGTGTGTGAATTGTTGAGACCAAGATTGGAAAAAGCACAGGGACAAATAGCCAATCTAATGGAAACACATGAATTATAAACCAAAAGTTGTGGAGCCCCCAACTGGTTCAGGCCTTATAGATAAGTGAGACAATTGAATAGCTTGATCTGTTTGGGAGGCACCAAGGCATAAGGTACCTATCCTTAGTGCATGAGCTGGGTGTTTGGAAGCTGGGGCTTATGTGGGGACATGTTCCTCAGCCTGGAAGGAGGATACTGGACCTGCCTGTACTGAATCTTCCATGTTGAGCTGAATCTTTGCCCTGGAAGAGAAGGGAATGGGGGAAGGGTCTGTGGGAAATGCAGGGGGGCCGGAAGTAGGGAGGATAGGGGAAACCATGACTGATATGTAAAATTAAAACACAAATATCCCTATGAAAAATAAATATATTTAAAAATTAAAAAATGAAAATAAAAATAAATAAATGTTCAAACAAAAAATTCTGGGCAGTAGTGTTGCACACTTTTGATCCCACTACTCAGAGGCAGTGGCAGGAAGATCTCTGAGAACTGGAGAGTAGCCTGATCTGTAGAGCAATTTCCAGCACAGCCAGGGCAACAAAGAGAAACTGTGTCTTGAAAAACTGTACAAGAGGAGGAGAAGGAGGAAGGAGAGGAGGAGGAGAAAACAAGCCAGGCTGGGAAAATGGCTCACTATGTAAATTGCTTTCCACACAAGCATGAATCCAACATTTGAATCCCAGAACCTGTGTAAAGCTGAGTGTGGAAGCTGTTGTATCTCTAATCCTAGTGTTCCTATTGTGAGCTCAGAGACAGAAACAAGAGGACCAATAGAAACAAAGCCCAGTTTTCCACGCACACACAGTGGCAAAAACAATAAAGACAACCAACTAAGATGGCTCAGCTGGTGAAAGAACTTGCCATGAAGCCTGATGACCTAAGTTTGTTCCTTGGAACTCTTGTAAAGCTGGAAGGAGAGGATAGACTACCAAAGTTCTCCTCTGATCTCAATATGCAAGCAATGGCATGCACACATCTCCCCCTATACAGACTAAAATACAATCCAAAGAGACCCTGTCTCTTGGTAGAAGGTAATCACAGATACCTGAGACCATCCACTGACCATAACACCCATGCTCACACTCACACAAACACATATGCACATGACTGTTTAAACAACAGCAAAATTCCTGAGCTAGCCTGCACTGTGTCACAACTCATTCAGGCATTTTAAAATACTACCTGGTAGACATACGAATTTTCAATTTTGACATTCAATCCAGTGGCCCAGCAGAAATGGACCTAGACGAGAATGTCCAAGTCTCAAGTTCTAGTCATCACTCTGCATGCCCTGGGAGTCATCCAGAGCTGTAAATCTGTGTGTAGGATTTAGCAGAACGCATACTGGTCACCATTTCTTTGTATCAAGTCTTGGTCAATTCTTACCTCATCCCTTTACCTTCTCCCATTCTAGAATTGACTTGAGCCCCATGATCATGGCTATGACAATACTGAAGGATCACAGCACTGGTGTCATTGTGGCCTGCAGCTGATCTGACCATCTTCAGCCCTTCTGACACTGGGGTCTCCATCTACGCTGGGTTTGTTTCATTTCCCTTACTGTCTGTCTCCCCAGGGAGATATAAGAAATGTGAGGTTTGATTTGTTGTATAGTGTTCATCCTCAATTCTAACACAGGACCACTGTTCAGTAAGCACTTTAAACATGCAAGTCAGAAGTAGGACATGGTGGCCCATGCCTTTGATCCCAGCTCTCAGAAGGCAGAGGTAGGTAGATGTGTGTGAGTTTGAGGCCTCCTTGTCTACTGAGTCCAGGACATCAAGAGCCTCACAGTAAGACACTATCTCCAAAAACAAACAAAGAAAAAGTAGGTTTGAGAGTTGGATCAGGAGTTAAGAGCACTGGCTTCTTTTGTGGAGGATGAGGGTTTAAGTCCCAGCCACCATACTGAGGCTCAAACACACTCTTCCAGCCTCCTCAGGCACCAGGAACATATGCAGTGCTCAAACATTCCTGCAGGAAAAACACACATATACATAAATAATGAAATAAAAATTAAAAGGGGAAAAACAATAATTAAAATAAAATTCAAATGCAAGTCAGGGGCTTCTGAAATGGCTCAGCTGGTAAAGGCTTATTGTACAGACCTGGACACATAAGTTCAATCCCCAGCATTTTCTTAAATGTGGAATGAAAATAAAAATGAGACTGAGCAAAGTTGTCTTGTGACCTCCACATTTGCTCATACACAGAATAAAAATTTGTAAAAATATAAAAGAGAAAAGAAATTTTCAAAAAGGTATAGAAAAGAACTGTCAAATCAGATTGGAGGTATGGCTCTGTGATAGAGTACATGGAAGGGCCTATTTCTATTTTTGGCACCAAAAATAAAACACACTAATTATGTGAATTCAAGTTCCAATTTTCCCTGAATTTAGCTTCAAGTTGAGGGTCCTGGAGCCAAGCAGACCTGCCTGGAATCCCTGCATAATTCTCCGATGTCCCTGTGACATTGTCCCTCATCTGACCTGGAGCCAGGGGGGGGCACTTTGCTGCATAATCCCCCTAATCAGGGACTAAGCAAGCGAAGCCTCTTGTCCTTGAACTTTTCATAAGGCTCCATTACAATTTTGTAAGATAGGGGGTTATTTTATATCTTTTTTCTCCTCCTCCTTCCCTTCCTTCCTTCCTTCCTTCCTTCCCTTCCTTCCTTCCTTCCTTCCTTCCTTCCTTCCTCTCTCCCTCCCTCCCTGCCTCCCTTCCTTCCTTCCTTTCTTCTTCTTCTTTCTTTCTCTCCTTTTCTCTCTCTCACTCTACTTCTCCCAATCGACAAGCACAAAGCAAAAACTGCTCGATTTGCCCAAGTTGCTTGTTTTGTAATTGTTGGGGAAGCAAATACCAGGGATAGGAAACATCTGGGTATTGACTGAGGGTCCAGATGCAATGGCACTTCTTAAGTGTTATTGGAAGTGTTTTGGGTGTCTTTCACGCTATTGGTGGCCAGGACTGCCTGCAGGTTGTCGCCTTCTACCAGAATCTTGAACTTCTCCTTTCTCCTGTGTTTGTGGATATGGATGATAGCTCTGGACACCCCAGAATGCTCTATACCACCACCCACATTCAACACAGAATCCTTAAGATGCTCAGCCTCTAGGTCCCTACTGAGAGGCTCAGAAACAGGCCTGAAGAATTGGCTGGTAACCTAGTTCATGCCATTCTCAGCCCATTTATCACCAGCAGTGTGTGTGCTCTAGGAGTGCCTAGGTACTGCTTGGGGTTAGGGGAAAATGGTTCAGAGGACTGTGCCCCAACCTACAGTCAGCTTGGAGAAGGAGCAGAAAAGAGACTAACAGCTTGGGCTTTTCCATTGTCTTAGCTCAGGAAAATCTGACATCCTGATGAAATGTTCTCCAATTTTCTATAAATGTAGGATTGAAGGTTTGTTATCTGCAGAGCCAGAGCCTGGCACCTCATATTCTTCCCTCCTCTGTCCCTTTCCTGAGACCCTGATCCTGAAGGAGGCATCAGTGATTCCAGAATCACCTTGGCAGTACCTGCCTCTAAGAGTTGGATAAGAGCAACAGCCCACTCACTGGCCCCAGGGGTGAGCTAAGCCCTCAGGTTTGGCAGTTAGTACACCCTGCCAGGGGCTTGGCTCTAGAACGTGTCTTTGGTGGTTGTAATTTCATAGAAGCTCTTCATTTCTTTAAGTGCTTGTCTCTAAATCATAGAAGACTGAGCTTTGGTTTGACTGGGTGGTAGCAGTTTAAGTCTTTTGGACAGAATGATTGGTAATGTGGCTGAGTTCCAGAGTTTGAAGGTGCTTTGACCAAATTAATGTTAATAAATGAAAGTTCATTTTTAAATTGGATTTCTAATTGGATTGTTTAGTATTTTGATGTCTACTTTCTTGAGTTCTTTATATATTTTGGAAATCAGCTCTCTGTCAGATGTGGGATTGGTGAAGAACCTTTTCCCATTCTGTAGGTTGTCTTTTTGTCTTATTTACTGTGTCCTTTGCCTTACAGAAGCTTCTCAGTTTTAGGAGGTCCCATTTATTAATTGTTGCTCTTAGTGTCTGTGCTAATGGTGTTATATTTAGGAAGCAGTCTCCTGTGCCAATGTGTTCCAGGCTACCTCCCACTTCCTCTTCTATCAGCTTCAGTGTAACTGGGTTTTTATTGAAGTCATTGATCCACTTGGACTTGAGTCTTTTGATTAGTGACAGATATGGATCTCTTTGCAATCTTCTACATGTTGCCATTCAGTTATGCCAGAACCATTTGTTGAAGATGCTTTCTTTTTTTCCATTGTATAGTTTTGCCTTCTTTGTCAAAAATCAGGTGTTCATAGGTGTGCATATTAATGTCATGGTCTTTAATTTGATTCCATTTGTCTACATTTCCATTTTATGCTGATAGCAAGCTGTTTCTATTACTATAGCTCTAAAGTAGAGGTTGAGGTCCAGGGTGGTGATGCCTCCAGAGGTTGATTTATTGTACAGAATTGTTTTAGCTATCCTGGGTTTTTGTTTTTCCATATGAACTTTAAACCAACAGCTGTGGAGCCTGCATGGGACTGGACTATGCCCTCTCTACAAGCAAGATGGTTGTGTAGCTTGTTTGGCTTATGGGGCTCCTGGCAGTAGGATCCAGATCCATCCCTGGTGTGAGCTGGCTTTTTGGAGCCCATTACCCATGGTGGGACACCTTGTACAGCCTTGATGGAGGGGGAGGGGCTTGGACCTCCTTCAACTGAATGTACCAGGCTTGGTTGACTCCCCATGGGAGGCCTTACCTATTTGGAGGTGGAATTGGGGGGGGCTCCATGGGGGTGGAGGATGGGATGGAGCAAGAGGAGGAATAAGAGGGGGAATCTGTGGATGTTATATAAGTGAATAAAAAACTCTTAATAAAGAGATAATACAAAAATATAAAAGAAGACAAATGAGAATTTTCAGTAATAGATTTAGTGAAGTCGCAATCTATTTTCTTTGGCAGGTGGATTTTAGTTTCCTATGTTCTTCATTCACAAAATATTGATTTTGTGTTTTTCATTTGATGTATTTATTTATTTTCTATCTATCTATCTATCTATCTATCTATCTATCTATCTATCTATCTATCTATCTATCATCTATCTATCTATCAATCATCTTTCTGCCTTGAGATAAAAAAGTGTAGCATTTCACTGTCTTTTCGAGAAACCCACCAGAAAGGAGATTTTTTTTTTTGATTAGTGCACCCTGGTGCATTATATGCAGGCTCCAGTAGGTGGCGGTGTAGCGGGAGGTCTCAAAGCGCATGTGCGAAGCCTCTCTGGACAGACCCCTGTGGCAGAAGAGGAAGCGGCACATGCGGTGCTCTATGGTGGCTGAGGGACAGCTGCTGCTCTCTGAGCTCTAAATCCAGAAGCGCCGGGAAGCTGCAGCGACAGTGTTTCTGTAGTCGGATCCTGGAGAAGGGCGCCCTGCAGCCGGCACCATGGTGAAGGAGCAGTTCCTGGAGACGGATGTAGATAAGAAAATGTAAGACGGGCCGGCGGCGGAGACTGGGGTCCCGGGTCCCAGAGGGTTCCACATGAGGGACAGTTGGGAAGAGAGCGAGGAGAGAAGAAGCTTCAGGATGGGATTTCAGATCTTACGGGGTCCCTGAACTGCAGCGGAGAAAGTGAGATGGGCCGAGCAGTGTCTGAACCAGTGTCCTGAGCCAAGGTGCCACCTCCCGAAGCCCCGCGCTGACTCCTCTCAGGGAACTTCCCCTGGCTCGAGGAGACAGTGTGTGCTGACCCAAGGTTGTCAGCTAGAAAGTGGGTTCACAGCAGCTAGGTGGCAGGTGAGGTCCAAGCTGCTATTCTGGGCCCTGGGCTTCACAGATTATTTAATTAAACCATAATTAGACCTTCCTTATGAGTTTTCAGTTTGTTTGTTTTTAAGGCAGATTCGTTCATTTTTAAGGAGCAGGAAAGAGTCCTGAGGTCAGTGTAGAGCACTAAAGATTCCGCATGAATGCAGCATTTGCTGCTTGGTCTAGTGGAGAGTAGTCAAATCAGCCATGGTTGCTGCAAATGCAACCACACACAGAGGGGATCACGGGAGCACAAGTCATAATAAGTCTGGGCTCACCACAGTCCAAGCCTTTTTCAAAACGCTGTTGGAGGGACAGGCTGGGCTAATAGAAGTGAAGCAGGGGACTTACATTACGAGAGTCTTGCAAGGAGGGTCAGACTCTTAAAGTGTTTGACCAGGACAGCATTTGAGTAAGATTCCTCGTTTCAGACTGATAATGATGATGTCCTGAACTGGGGGTGGGACCCTGAGGATGGGTGTAGGGACATGGAGAGAAGGGGATTCAAAGAGGTTTAGTGTGTAAAGTCGAAAACAAACAGAGTAGAGATGGAGGTAAGAGAGAAATGAGATGGACATTGTCATGTGTGTGGTTGACATTCACTAGAACAGATGTCTAACCTGGGTGACCCCCAGCTGTTCTCAGTATTTCACATCCACCCTATACTTAAAATACTTTCTCTCATAGCAGCTCCGGGATACTGTTAGAATGCAGATGACATCAATTGTGATGGCACAGGCCCATAATCCCAGCACTTGGGCCAAGGCAGGAGGATCATAAATTTGAGGCTAGTTGGACCTACATAGCAAGACCCTTCATTTCAAAAGAAAACTAGACCTATGTCACTTGGATCTTCCAGTAGCTCTTTATGACACTGACACTTCATACCTGATTACCAAGCTTTGGCCCCTCTGCAGGCCTCACTAGAGCCATCATGCACCCTTAGCTAGCTGTCTGTGCCCCATTATGCTGCTTGAATGTGGTTGCTTGATGATGCCCAGAGTGTGTGGGCCCAGGGATCTGTTCTGCTTCCAATGTTTATTCTTCTAATTACTTTGTGTGTGGGCTCCTTTCCTACTTGGAAATCAACTTGAAGTTCAGTTTTGCAGATAATCTTTCTACACAGACCCCATTGTGCCCTCAGACTACACCATTCCTTGTCATTTTGATTCTCTACATGGGTTATGCACAGTCATCACTCCATGGAACATTGGTTCCAATACCCCAGCACTCATAAACAGATACTAAACTTGAGGATGTTAAGTCCTTTATGCAAAGTGGCATGGTATTGCTAGATAATCTATATGGCCTTTTAAATAGTTTTACTCTGTTTTTATTTGTTTGTTGGTATTTTTTAAGATTTATTTATTTATTATGTATACAGCATGTATGACTGCAGGCCAGAAGAGGGCACCAGATCTCATTACAGATGGTTGTGAGCCACCATGTGGTTGCTGGGAATTGAACTCAGGTCCTCTGGAAGTACAGTCAGTGCTCTTAACCTCTGAGCCCTCTCTCCAGCCCCTGTTGGTTTGTTTTTGTTTGTTGTTGGTTGGTTTTTTGGGGGAAAAATGAAAGGTAGAAAGCCTGTACATGACCCAGTGCCCCTTGGCAGGCTGTTGTTCTCTTGGAGAACTGTTCTTGCTAGTAATTGGTTTCTAGACTTTGCGGTCCTCTGGCTGTTCAGTTTCCTGGCATGCCAGTGTTCTGTCCAGCTCTGACAGATCCTCACTTGAGGTCTGGCCTTTGTTCACTTCCTACCATTTCTCAATGCAATTCAAGACACAACAGATAACTTTACCAAACCCTAAGAAACTAACCTCTCATCTCCCTCCCTTCCTTCCTACTTCCTATAGGAGAACATGAAGCCCTTAGTCGTTCTGAGTTTGTTTAAGCTCATCTCCGCTGAAGATGTCCCTTTACTTCTGATGAACCAAGAAGCTGGAAAGCCCTCTAATTTGATTCTCACCTGACTTTTGGTGCCTCCCTTGTGTATCAGACCCTGCCCACAGCTCTCCGCAAAACCCTCCCCTCCATTCCCATCTACTCCAGGGCCAAGACTCCCCTGGGGATTCATTTAAACCTGGTGGATTCAGTACAGGCAGGTCCAGTCCCCTCCTTCCAGGCTGAGCAAAGTGTCCATGTGTAAGCCCAAGGTTCCAAACAGCCAGCTCATGCAATAAGGACAGGTCCTGGTCCCACAGCCTGGATGCCTCCCAAACAGTTCAAGCTATTCAATTGTCTCACTTATCCAGAGGGCCTGATCCAGCTGGGGGATCCACAGCCTTTGGTTCATAATTCATGTGCTTCCATTCGTTTGGCTATTTGTCCCTGTGCTTTTTCCAATCTTGGTCTCAACAATTTACATTCTTACAATCCCTCCTCTTTCTCGACAATTGGACTCCTGGAGCTCCACCTGGGGCCTGGCTGAGGATCTCTGCATCCACTTCCATCAGTTATTGGATGAGAGTTCCAGCTCAACTGGTAGGGTGTTTGGCCATCTGATCACCAGACTAGGTCAGATCAGGCTTTCTCTTGACCATTGTCAGCAGTCTACAGAGGATGTATCATTGTGGATTTAAGGGAACCTCTCCAGCACTCTGCCTGTTCCTGTTATCATGTGGTCTTCATTTATCATGGTCTGTTATTCTTTGTTCTCCCTTTCTGTTCTTGATCCAGCTGGGATCTCCTGCTCCCCTAAGCTTTCTTTCCCTCAAACCTTGCCCTTCATTACTCCCACCCTCGTCCAGGTTGTTCATGTAGATCTCATCCATTTCTCTGTTATTGTGTGATCCCTGAATCTTTCCTAGCATCCCGTTTTCTAGGTAGCCTCCCTGGAGTTGTGTAGCAGTCTAGTCATCTTTGTTTTACATCTATTATCGTGCTATGAGTGAGTAGATACCATGTTTGTCCTTCTGAGTCTGGATTAACTCACTCAGGATGATTTTTTCTAGATCCATCCATTTGCCTGCAAACCTCATGATGTCATTGTTTTTCTCTGCTGAGTAGTACTCCATTGTGTATATGTACCATATTTTCCTAATCCATTCTTCAGTTATAAGGCATCTAGGTTGTTTCCAGGTTCTGGCTATTACAAACAATGCTGATATGAACATAGCTGAACAAATGCCCTTGTGGTATGATTGAGCATTCCTTGGGTATATGCTCAAGAGTGCTACAGCAAGGTCTTGGGGGAGATGGATTCGCAATTTTCTAAGGAAGCGCCATATTGATTTCCAAAGTGGCTGTACAAGTTTGCATTCCCACCAGCAGTGGAGGAGAGTTCCCCTTGCTCCACATCCTCTCCAGCATAAGTTGTCTTCTGTATTTTTGATCTTAGCCATTCTGACAGGTGTAAGATGGTATCTCAGAGTCCTTTTGATTTGCATTTCCCGGATAGATTTGCATTTCCTGGATAATTAAGGATGTTGAGCAATTCCTTAAATGTCTTTAAGCCATTTGACCTTCCTATGTTGAAAATTCTCTATTTTTAAGTGTTCTTGGTTTTGGTTTGGTTTTAGTTTGGTTTTTTTGAGACAGAGATACTCTCTATGTAGCTGTCTGTCCTGGAACTTACTATGTTATTGGTGAAATTATGAAGGCCACTCCACGTAGTTAAAAGGGAGGTTTATTTTGTGGGCTAACTTACAAATGAAGGGGTAGGTTGCAGGGTCTGGCAAAGGTATAGCACAGTCCGAAGGTGTTCTCTGGAGAACTCTACTTGGTCTACCTCCAGCGTCTAGAGCCCAGGAACCAAGCGCGAGACCTCTTCCCGATCCTTGGTCTTCTGCTTCCTCCTGTGCCCTGCCTTGTGGGCGTGACCATTACCGAAGCCTCAATGGGGGTTGGAACTTCCAGGCCAATGCTGGGATGGCTATCCACTACATCTCCCCCTTTTGTCTAAATAAGAAAGTTCTAACCTAATACAAGACTATATACAAAGAGATGGTTATCAAATATTGTCCAGGAGTAATGAGGGATAATGACCTAGATAAGTTGGAATTACAATAAGTGCAAACAATATCAAGCAAAAAACACATAGTAAAATCCAGGGAAGTCTAGGGCATGGGTAGGTGGTATGTTACAAAGATCATTCCAAAAGGTGTCCTATCCTAAAGAACCTGAGTCTAATACTTAATATATCCTATCTAAGATATTATATATGTATATATACTAAGTTGGAACTATAACTGCAAATCTCCAACCTCATCAAAGACCTGAGAAGGGATATAATAATACCTGAGAAATGGGAGAAGGACACAAGCAACTTTCGGGAGTCTTGCAAGAGTAGACACAGACAGCTAGCAGCCTGGACAGTCACCTAATGTTTCTCAGCATCATTGGTGCATTCAAATTGGCTACAGGCCTAGAGTATCTGACAGACCATTTTCAGAAGCAGGAATTCTGAAAGACCATCTTACCCTGTCTTGGCAAAGTATAGTGGTTGCTTTCCTTGTGTCCCGCTTGTCCAGAAAGGACAGCATTTGTACTGTCAGCAGTTGAGGCAAGGGCAGTTCTCTGCCCAGTAGGCCATTTTGTGCCAAAACGACAAACTTCCAAATGGAAATGTCTTAGAAGCCCAACATTCTCTCGGGATCAAATTGGTGCTGCCAGGAGCAATTATGTCTCATGTCAACAGAATTCTAAGTTATTTAAATGCCATGTTCTCTAGGTCCATGAAGTGTTTGAAGATTACCTGTCCATCTGACCTATGTATTTATAAATCTGGATAAGCTAACTAACATAATTATAGAGATGACAAGCATAGGTGACAATAACTATGTAAGTCTTATCTACCTAAACAACCTAAGGACTAAGCTTCCTACAAATAAGGCAAACAGTCTGTAAGCAAATGTACAGTAAAAGGACAATGACTTTAAATTGTGACAATACACAAAATATCTTTAACAGAGGTAGGAATGTATAGTGCAATATGCAATATGATAATAATCCTAAATATATATCAGTATACAGAATATCTTAAACAGAAGTAGAACATACATACAGTATGACAGATATAAATTCACATTTGTATCAATATACAAATATTTCACATAAGAGTAAAAATATGTGTACAATATAACAAACATAGTTCTGTATTTGTATCAATATACAAATTATCTTAAATAGGAATGTAAAAAGTTTATATTTGTATCAACATATAAGAATTCATAATAGTGCAAAGGCTGCTATATTACTAAATTTGTTTACTAATGTATAGGATAGTCTACCATAATATCTTATACCTATCCATTCCATTTCTTCTTTTCCATTTTTTTGAGACATATTTTCTTTCCTTAAAGAGAGTACTGAGTTTAACAGTTTCTTCCACCCCCAACCCTAGAACCATTATCCATAACCCTGAAAAATATGAAACCTTAGGGAGAAGGGGCGTCGTTTTCTTAGAATTGCTTCCTGCTGTTTAGGGAGCGATGGTATCTCTGTTGGGTATTGTGAGAAAGCTCAGATAGTTAAATCTCAGTTAGACTAACTGTAGATTCTGCAGCAACTCTCAGATTAATGGGTAAGATTGTCTGAAATTTTGGCAAGAAGTGTAGTATGATGATGATTACCATTGCATCATTCTGGATTGGGTAGAGTTGTCGATTTTGGGGCCCCATCTTCCTTCTGGAGACTTCAGAGATTGCTATTGGAAAAAACTTATTTTTTATCAGAATGGAAGGTTTGGATTTAAAGATGTCATGACACGTAAGAAAGGATTCCAAGAAATCAAGAGTAAGCATGGAGAGAATTAGAATCTTGAAGATAATGGTCCCTTATAATTGGTTTCCTTCTGTCTCACATCAGAGGGCTCTTCTGATATGGGACTGAAGAATCTCTCAACCTTTTCTTTTATCAATATGCTTGGGTTTAGAGAAGGAGTGAGCTAATTCCATCTCCAAAGCCAGCTTGGTTTATAATTAAATTGGAACCACAACTATTCTAGATTGATAGAGATATAGATGTTAGACAGTGATCTCTTACCCTGTGTAGATTGGTACCAATAGATTCTTTCTTTCTGCTGTAAACATCCGGATATCCAAGGCCTTATGATTTCTGGAAGATGGGTATTTTCATTATCCTGGAAAGACAAAAACAGAACCCTACCCCAACCTTTGATTGTTAAATTTTTCTTACAACCTGAAGAGATGTAACATTGGTGGATGATCTTTTACTTCTCCTCATCAAGGGGTTTCTCCTGTTCGAATCGAATTTTTATTAATTTTGTTGGTATCCATACCTTTTCTTCTCCTGTAGAAACAAAAGCAAAACCCCTTCCCCAACGTAGGACATATCCAAGTTTCCATTCTGAGGTCAACACATCTTTGAAATAAACCGGTTGGTTTAGCTCAGGAGTTTTGTCTGTCGTCCAATGTCTCTCCGCAGCTGTTGTTCCTTTCTCATCAGCATTAAGAAAATTCAAGGTTAATAAAGCACTATGCAATCTATTTCTAGGAGTCATTGTTACCTGCTGCTGTTTATTTAGCATATCCTTTAAAGTTCAATTGGATCTTTCTATGACTGCTTGGCCTGTGGGATTGTGTGGTATACCTGTAACATGCTTTATATTGTAATAAGCAAAGAACTGTCTCATTTTATTGGAGACATATGCTGGGGCATTGTCTGTCTTAATTTGTACAGGTATTCCCATGATGGCCATAACTTCTAATAGGTGTGTAATCACAGAATCAGCCTTTTCAGAACTCATAGGAGTTGCCCACTGAAATCCTCAATAGGTGTCAATGGTATGGTGTACATACATTAATCTTCCAAATTCTGCAAAATGAAACACATCCATCTGCCAAATTTCATTTCTTTGTATACCCTTTGGATTGCTTCCTGCAGGTAATGGAGTTTGGTTATAGAAGGAACAAGTAGGACATTTTTTCACAATATCCTTAGCTTGTTGCCAAGTAATGGAGAAATCCTTCTTCAAAACTTTGCTATTTACATGGTGTTTCTTATGAAGTTCTGAGGCTTCTAGCACATTACCTATTAGTAACTGATCAATCTCATCATTACCTTGTGCTAGAGGTCCTGGCAGACCTGTATGGGATTTGATATGTGATATATATATATAGGATGTTCCCTTTTTCTGATGTTTTCCTGCAATTGTATGAATAATGAAGTTAATTCTGTATTATCAGGAATAAATTCAGCAGTTTCAATGTGTAAAACAACTCTCTCTGCATATTGAGAGTCAGTGACTATATTGAGGGGTTCTGTGAAGTCCATCAGTACCATAAGAACAGCATACAGTTCTGTCTTTTGTACAAAGCTGTATGGACTTTGTAGCACTTTACTTAAGTCTCCTGATTTGTATCCTGCTTTCCCTGATTTATTTGCATCTGTATAGAATGTGAGGACTCCAGAAATTGGCTTGTGTCATACAATGTGAGGAAGGACCCATTCAGTCTTCTTTATGAATTCTATTCTCCTGCTTTTGGGATAATGGTTGTTAATCTCTCCCAAAAAGTTACTGCAGGCTCTCTGCCAGTATTCATTATCTTTCCATAGTGACGAAATTTCCTCATTAGTTAAAGGTACTACAATTTCTGCTGGGTCCATTCCTGTCAACTGACGAAGTCTTAATTTACCTTTTTGAATCAAATCAGAGATCTTTTCTATATAAGTCTTTAATTTCTTATTTGGTTTACATGGTAGGAATATCCATTCCAATATAATATCTTCCCTCTGCATCAAAATACCTGTGGGGGAATGTCTGGAGGGGAATATGACAAGAATACATTTAAGTTCTGGATCCACACGATCCACATGTGCTTCTCGAATTGTCTTTTCTACTAGAGCCAATTCCTTCTCAGCTTCGTCTGATAATTCTCTTGGACTATTTAATTCTTTGTCCCCTTCTAGAGTATTAGCCAAATTTTGTAGTCCATGTTTGGGTATTCCCATGATACCCAATAAGTTGGAAATGCTTCCTAACAACTTTTGAAAATCATTAAGAGTCTTTAATCGATCTCTCCTCAGTTGTACCTTTTGGGGTCTAATTTTTTGTAACTCTATCTTATATCCTAAGTAATTAATAGAATCTCCTCTTTGTATTTTTTCAGGAGCAATTTGCAGTCCCCAGTGAGGCAAAACTTTTTTTACTTCTTCAAACATACTTTCTAATGAGTCTAACTTTGGATCAGCTAATAGGCTATCATCCATATAGTGATAAATTATGGATTGTGGAAACTTTACACGAATTAACTCCAATGGTTTTTGCACAAAGTATTGGCATAAGGTAGGGCTGTTTAACATTCCCTGTGGGAGGACCTTCCATTGATATCTCTTGACTAGCTGGGAATTGTTATAATTAGGAACTGTGAAGGCAAATTTTTCTCTATCATTTTCTTGTAAGGGTATGGTAAAGAAACAGTCTTTTAAGTCAATAACTATTATAGGCCATTCTTTGGATAGCAGAGATGGCAAGGGCATCCCAGTCTGTAGGGAGTCCATTGGCTGAATTACTTTATTAATAGCTCTCAGATCTGTCAGCATTCTCCAATTACCAGACTTTTTTTTAATAACAAATACAGGAGAATTTCAAGGGCTGGTAGATTCTTCAATGTGTTGAGCATTTAACTGCTCTTGAACCAGCTGTTCTAAAGCTTGTAGCTTCTCTTTTGTCAAAGGCCACTGTCCAACCCAGACAGGTTTATTAGTTAGCCATTTTAAAGGTAAGGCAGTTGGTACTTCTGAGAGTTCAACAGCAATTGTGCTCTGTTTGTGTACAGCCTGAATGGTTGGTGACTGTTTTTTATAGCATGTTATGATATTATTCCTAGAAACATGCATTGGCCTGTATTCCTTTTCTGAGAGTGTAGGAATTTTAATCTGGGTATTCCACTATTGTAACAGATCTCAGCCCCATAGATTTACTGCTACATTTGCTACATATGGCTTCAGCCTTCCTCTCTGTCCTTCTGGCCCTATGCATTCAACCCATCTCAAACTCTGTTTTATCTGAGATAGGGTGCCAATTCCTAAAAGTTGGACATCTACCTCTTGAAGAGGCCAATTTGGATGCCATGATTTTGGCGTAATTACAGTCACATCCGCACCTGTGTCTACCAGGCCCTCCAGAACCAAGCCATTAATTCGAATTCTAAGCTTTGGTCTTTGTTCATTTATGGAAATTTGCCAAAATATTTGTTTTATTGTGTTCTTTGTAAACTGTGATTCATCTATCAGAGCTGTTTTATCATCCATTGCAGTATCGGTTTTTACATTAGGCATTGGTTTATTCAGTTGTCCTGGAGAGGAATGTCTTCCACAGTGGCTGGGAATGTTTTTACCACATTTGATTTGGGGGCCTGCAAGAGGCCCCCTAAGGCATTTCCCGCTACTAAAGGGTTGCCTCGTATATCTATTTTTGATCTGCACTCACTGGTCCAATGTCGGCCTTTGCCACATCTTCTACATAATCCAGGAGGTGGTTGGGGTCTTCTGTTTAGGCTATTCCTAGAAGGAGTATTACTTCTAGGATTACCCCATGTACAGTTTTTACTTATATGACCTGTTGTACCACATTTAAAACATTTGGTACAACGGGGTCTTCTTTCACCTCTGGGATTTGTCTCTCCTATCCAAGCATCATTACTGTAGTTAAGACATTCAACACTATTAGTATACTGAATCCATTCTTCCAAAGGAGCTGATCTGATCTTTAATGGTGTAAGTATTCTTTTGCATTCTGCATTAGCATTGTCAAATGCCAAGGACTCAGTTAATACTTTTCTTAATTCTTTATCTGATACAGCTTTTGTTATAGCTGTGTTCAGCCTTTGTAAAAAATCCGTGAAGGGTTCATGTGGTCCCTGAAATATCTTTGTGTATACCTCAGTTGCTTTTCCAGGTTCTGGAATTTTTTCCCAAGCATTTAGAGCTGCTGTACGGCATAGGGATATTGTATGCTCATCATAAATGGCTTGTACATTCCTGTCAGCGAAACATCCCTCACCAAGTATTTGATCTTGGGAGATCTCAAAACCTCTGAGTTTACCTTGTTGTTCTAAATTTCTTGCCTCTTCTCTCAACCAGCTTTTCCACTGTAACTGCTGGCTATATTCTAGAACAGCTGAAATTAACTGATGCCAGTCATCTGGAATGATTCTATGTGAGGTAGACCACGAATTTAACATCTGTTTTACATATGTGGAGTGTATCCCATATGTAACTACTGCTTCCTTTATATTTTTAAAGTCCCTTGTTGAAATTGGTTGTAATGTATATGTCGTATATGGCTCAGGGTGTGTGTCATCTGCTGGCTTCTCATGGATGATAACAGGATAAGCCATTGTATGAGAGCCATTTGGAGATGTTACAACCTGTATGGTCTTGCCCTTCTGCTTATTAGGTCCCTTGTCATGTTTATTTAGAGTTTCCTCCAGGGCTTGTAAACGAGCACCTAGGGTCTGTTCCAGGGAGTAAACCTCCTCTCTTGTAAGGGATTCCAGATTTTTCATGGAATCATGGAAGTTTTTATGTTCTTCTGAAACACATGATTCCATGGACCTTATCTTATCAAGTAATGATAATTTTTCTTCCTTATATATTGTCTGAGTAGCTACAACTTCACTCTGGAGAGTTAGTGTTCTATCCCTTAAATACTCATATTTATTATCAATAAAAGCAAATTTGGGTACAAGCTTGTTTTGTAAATTCTGGTTAGCAGATTCCAGAGAGAGAATCTTTTTATGAAAGTCCTGGCCAGCAGATTCCAGAGAAAGAATCTTTTTCTGTAAGCCTTCATTGCTATCTTTTAAAACCTGTAAATCCTGGTTAGCAGATTCCAGAGAGAGAATCTTTTTATGTAAGCCTTCATTGCTATCTTTTAAAACCTGTAATTCCTGGTTAGCAGATTCCAGAAAGAGAATCTTTTTATGTAAGTCCTGGTCAGCACATTCCATAGACAGAATCTTTTTCTGTAAGCCTTCATTGCTAACTTTTAAAGCCTGTAAATCCTGGTTAGCAGATTCCAGAAAGTGAATCTTTTTCTGTAAGCCTTCATTGCTATCTTTTAAAACCTGTAAATCCTGGTTAGCAGATTCCAGAAAGAGAATCTTTTTATGTAAGTCCTGGTCAGCAGATTCCATAGACAGAATCTTTTTCTGTAAGCCTTCATTGTTATCTTTTAAAGCCTGTATCAGTCCCAATAATGACTCATCTTTGTTCTTATTATTAAACCAGTGTTTGAAAACTCTGTGAATTATTACAATGAATGTCAAAATGGTACAGGCCAGATATGTCTTACGGAGGTCGTATATTTCCAGGAAAATGTCATTCATCATACAGGCAAAAAGGTTATTAAATTCTTGTGAGGTAATGTTGTCAGCCATATTACAAGAATTACTCAAAATTTGTTAGTCAGTTTTAAGGTGTAAAATGACCAAGTACTTTTACTTGAATGAAGCTTACCTTTCCGTGGTTTTGGGTGGTGCAGTAGCACTTTTCACCCAGCAGGAGGCGTTGGTATAGCTCCAAAGCAAGGCCTGCTGGCGACCTTGGCTGGCGGCAGCTGAAGGCAGGAGCCAAGATGGCGGGGAGCCAGCACTCAGGGAGGAGTGGGAATGCCTCACTCACAGAGGTTTTCGCTGGTCTAGGGGCTAAGCTAGGGAACTGAGACCGGACTAGCTGCTCCCTTTTTCGGGAATAGAACCGTGTAGGCGTCCCCTGGTTAAATGGAACTTTGCAGGCGGGTTTAGGTATCCGCCAGCCGGGGAGGAGGCTGAGGGAGGGAGCCGCCTAGGCCTTTGGAATTTGCCCCACATGAGCGCCAGATATTGGTGAAATTATTAAGGCCACTCCACGTAGTTAAAAGGGAGGTTTATTTTGTGGGCTAACTTACAAATGAAGGGGTAGGTTGCAGGGTCTGGCAAAGGTATAGCGCAGTCCGTCAGTGTTCTCTGGAGAACTCTGCTTGGTCTACCTCCAGCATCCAGAGCCCGGCAACCAAGCGTGAAACCTCTTCCCGATCCTTGATCTTCTGCTTCCTCCTGCGCCTTGCCTTGTGGGCGTGACCATTACCGAAGCCTCAATGGGGGTTGGAACTTCCAGGCCAATGCTGAGATGGCTATCCACTACACTATGTTGACTGAGATGACTTTGAACTGACAGAGCTCCTCCTGCCTCTGCCTGTCAAGTACTGGGATTAAAGGCCTGTGCCACCATGCCTGGCTCAACTTTTTAAGTTTTTAAAGGTGTGATGGATAAAGTACATAAGTTACTGTCTGTATTCTGTTCTTATATTTAGTGTATGTGTGTGCACACATGCATGAGTGTGAATGCACATGTCTTAGAGTGTGCATGTGGAGGTCAAAGGACAAATTTCAGGAGTCAGTTCTTCCCACAGTGAGTTCCAGTGATGGAGCTTAGGTCCTCAAACCTGCTGGCAAGTGCTTTTACCAAATCAATGAGCCATTTCACCAGCTCTTACCATATTGCTGTCAGTTAGAGATAGCTGCAAAAGAAAAAAGAAAGCATTTTTATATCTGCAAAAGAATCTGCTGATTGCTTTTATGCATTTTAATTTTCTTTTTTCCCCAGTGCTAGAGATGAAACTGCGGCATCATAGCTGAGAAGTCATCTGACCTCATCCTAAGCCCATTCAGCAGTGTTTTAAAACAAAAGGGCACACCCATCTACCTCAGGCTTTACCCACACACCAAATCCACTCAGTCCATGATCAGTTCAGTCAGTGTCACCTGACCATTCTGGTTTACACAGTTTGGTGATGTGAGCTGTTGAGATGGGTGAAAGGTTTTGGGATGTAGTCTTTGAAATGTTTCTTGTATCATGGTTGGTGTTTATGAATGCATCCATTCCACCTTCTATGCTGCAGCTTTTATCCTACTGACAACATTTTTCAACACCTTTGTTTGTTTAATCCTCATATTCTAAAGTAATTCACTGAAATCCTTTTCCTGAAAAGTCTTATTTAAAAAATATTTAATAAAATAAGCAATGCTCCAATTTGTTTGTACATTTTGAAGTCTAGCCATACAGAAACTTCTGGTCACAAAATGGTCCAAATAATAAAAATAATCAGTTCTTCTTCCTAGTTAGTTTTCCCAGTATGTGTTGTTAGACCTGCAGAATTTTGAGAATGAGAATATGGAGGCCTCCCAGAAGCTCAGTGAGATGACCAAGGACAAAGTCTTCCTGTAGTAAGTGTTTGTCTTGGCAGGGATGCCAACTGTTGTACAATTGCCCACTCTGATTTCTTTGTCTCTGGACTGCTGGGTCATTAGATCTGCTTCTAGTTTATCTGCTTCTTAGGCAGCAGCATTAGCAAGCAGCTTTCAGACTTATGCCTCTTTACTCAGTTTTGCTAAGGGTTAAAGAGACTATTAGCTCTTCCAAGCACCATGTTGTCATATCCTGTAGCCTCTAGATCAGTGGTCATAAACCTTCCTAATGCTGTGACACTTCAATACATTCCTTCATTGTTTTGATGACCCCAAGCCATAAAATTAATTTGTAGAGTTGTCTTAATTTTATTTTGCTATTGTCAATAATTTTAATATAAATCTCTACATAGGACATCTAATATGTGTCCCTTGAGAAAGGCTCCTTAGATCTCAAAGGGTTCACAACCCACATACTGAGAACCACTTGTTAGAAGAGTAATGGACATCACAAGAGGGTTGTTAGGCAGGAGCTGACTGCTATGGGATCTATGCACCCTCTGGGTCTCCTACTTCCCCAAGTGTACTTGCACATTACCTGCTGGTGTTTCCTCATGACAGTGGACCGATTAGGACAGGTGGGGTATTCCTCTTGTTTTTTGAGGTGCATTAAGGGGTAATTTTGGGGGTTTTCAGAAATAGTTTGATTCTTGCAGGAAATAACTCTTCTCTGCTTTTGGACCGAGTGCCACTCTCATTGTTGTCAAAGGTTTTTGTTTATATCTTCCTGTGAACCTGGGATAGGGTTGGGTTGCTGAGGCATGGAGTCAGGGGTTCCCAGAGGAGGCTGGCAAGATCTTACTATGCAGAAGATGTTTCCAGTGATCTCCAAAGCCGGCTCCTGGTGGAGCAGAGTCAGTTGAAAAAGAAGTTGAAGATGCTGAGGCAAGACAGGGAGAAACTACTGGAGTATTGGGTCCTGGTAAAGCACCACTTGAGTGACTTGCACATGCTCAGTAAGAACCAAGAATAGACCAGTGACCTCCAGAAACAGCAACAGCATGTAGGACTGGCATCTGGATCACAGTTAGTTCCAGCATCATTTAATTAGGTAACCTTACCAAGTCTATCCCTCTAGACACCTGTGCTCTATCTCATCACTTTCCTCATCCATCCACACAGCAATCCACCCACTTAATGACATAAAATTGTTAATTCTGTGTCTGTGCATTAGTATTTCTGGGAAGTGAGTCTCCTCTGAGAATCTTGGTCATTGGCATGTAATTCCTGATGTTCTTCTTGAAGCTGTAGTCAAAAGGGGGAAACAGGTCAATCACTTATCACACAGCTACATGTCATTGTGATGGGAGGATTGCTATACACAGACTTTGAGTTCAAGAGTAAAAAATTCTCTAACCATCTCCACTAGTTCAAGGGTTACAATATGCATTTCTGGATGTCTTGATATATATTGTAGGATGGCTACAAGGGGCCACAGATTACCTGCATGTGCTCTCAAGAGCTGAGATTAAAGACATGCACCATCACACACACCTGCCCTTATTTCTGATTTTTAATTGATATTATTTTATTTTTCTCTCCATGTTGTATAATGCTTAATCACTTGTTTGATATAGAAAACCTTAAATTTCAAGCTGTGTTCCTTCTTGTCTTTCTTAGAGGGATTACATGAACCAGAGTGGTAGAGATCATGATGGGGATATCTACAAGAACAACTGACCTAACTCAAAAGTACTCAGGAAATTTAAGAACGAAAGTTGTAGAATCAGCATGGCACTGCACCAGAACCTCTGCATATGGGGCCGCTTTGTATAGCTGGGTCTATTTGAGGGCTCCTGGCAGTGGTGATCTGGATCTATTCCTGGTGCATGAGCTGTCTTTTTAGATCCCATTACCTATGGTCAGACACTTGCTCTTGCTTGATAAAGTTGGGAGGGACTTGGTCCTGCCTTTACAGAATGTACCAGTCTTAGCTGTCCTACCATGGAAAAACTTCCCTGTTGGAAGAGGGGATGAAGGGTTAGGGGAGAAGGTGAGTGAGGTGTGGGAGGAGGGAAGAAAGGGGGATCTTTGGTCAGTATGTATAATAATGAAAATTAATTTTAGAAAGACCCCTCATTTTTATACATAGACTTAATACACACACATCAAATAGTGACAAGGGTGTGACTATCATCCCTATAGGTGATATTCTAAATAAATGTTAATTTCAAATATAGTGAGACACAACTTTAAATCCTATCACTTGTGAGCATAAGCAGGTAGAGCTCTGTGAGTTCAAGTAAAGCATGCTGAGACTATACCAGAGAGATCAGAAGAGAGGGATGGGACATAATTCTGCAGACCCGGGAGTATCAGACATATTGTTTGCTGGACAGAAGTTCTTATTGTGAGGACCAGCATAATACACTGAGTTCTGAGCTGGTCTACCACTGCTTGGAGCAGAGAGTCTTTCAGATAAGCAAATCCACAAAAGGACAGAGAGCCCTGGTGCAGGGGACCCATTGGCTCCAATACCCCAAATTCAGTCTGGGTTCATACCTCATCTGTGAGACACTCAAATGATGCTCCAGCTTTATTGCCAAGTGTTTTTGCTGTGTGACCAGCTCCTCTGCTTCAGCATGCTCTGAAGTCTCTCTTCCATTCTTTGCTTCTCCTGTTATTAGAAGATTGTGTCCTAGTGGAGGGTTGAGTATAGTATAGTCAATCTAATCTCACACAAGTGCAAGTACACTCAGAAAAATTCCAAGAGCTTGCTGGTCAGTCAATCTCACCAAATGTCAAGCTCATGGGATATAGAAAGCCTGCTTCAAGTTCATATGGCGAGCCTGAAAAAGATAGAAACCCAGTGGTCTCCTCTAAATGTCATCCACATGCAATATGCATTGGACTCCACATGTCTCTATTTTACACATACCCACACACACACACACACACACACACACACACACACACACACAACCACACCACAGAAGAGAGAGACAGAGAAAGGGGTGAGACAAAAAGAACAACGTGATAGGGAGCAGTTATCTTTAAAAGAAGCACACTAGCCTTTAGGAAAAGTCCCAAAACTCAACTTTCCATTCCTGGGAACTAAAATAGCCGAGGGGAACATACTCTTGACTAC
>NW_023412933.1:0-17035 GCF_903995425.1 Onychomys torridus
GAAGGAAGGTGACAGGACCTGCCTATACTGAATCTACTAGGTTTAAATGAATCCCCAGGGGTGCCTTGATCCTGGAGCACATGAGAATGGAGGGGAGGGCTGGAGGGAAGGTGGGGGTGGGTGCAGGAGCGGAGAGGACAGGGGAACCAATGGCTGATGTATAAAATTTAGAACACATAATAAAAAAAAAAGCCCTCCAGACACTTGATGGTCGATGAACAGTCTTTCCACCTTCCACCCACACCATCTGTTTGGGGTCACTCTAGGCAGATGTTCAGTAAAATTTACTTTGCAAATTCCCTTTACAGTATCACCTAGACTTTTGTTTAATAGTATGGCTCAGGAGACATGTGCAGCCTCAAAAGGGCACTATTCCCTCTGCTTCCCATAAGGGAGCAATCCTTGAAGCACGTCCTAGTGAGGAACGTACTAGGAAGGAAATTCTAGACAGTTCAGTGGAGCCATGGTGGCATGCCTAGGACTAACTTATGTGGAACATGTAGCCTTGACCAAATGTGGTTTTCTTCCCCTTTGGTTTTGGTTTTTACACTGATTTCTGGAATCACACCATGACATATATATGGAGGTCAGAGGACAACTTGAAGGAGTCAGTTCTCTTCTTTCTTGTGGGTCCTGGATATTGAATCTGGGTCATCAGTCTTGGTACCTAGCACCATCTCACTGTTAGGTCCAATGTTCTGCCTCAAAGTCCTAAAATAACAGTTTGTGTTCAGGGCAGGCTGGACTCTGACCTGGTAAACACATGGATTGCTAGTGTATAAACAAAAGTCTGAAATCAAAATTTCTTAGAAATGTGTGCTGAGAGTTTCTGTATTTCATGAGGAGCCATTACTTCCCCTATCTTCACATATATGACCAGATGTCAAAACTTCAGCTTGAAGCCCTGTCCACTACAGGATAACTGGTCACGCTGGATCCTCAATAGAACAGCATCTCAGGTCTCTTTTTTTTTTAGGTTCTTCATTGGGTATCCAGGAGGAAGAGCATATAAAAAGCCTCCAGACACTTGACATCAATGAACACCACCCTGGGATCCTCATGTACAAGAGAATCTGCATGCATACTCTTGTAAAGAGATATAGTCTGTGTTATCTTGTGTCTTTTCAATTCTCAGGAATGATTTCCTACAATTTATTTAAGAGATAAAGTCAGTGTCATCTTGTATCTTTTCAATTCCCAGGAGTGCTTTCCTACAATTTACTTTCAAATATTCTCATGAAAACACAGACTTTGTAAGGATAGTTTGGAACTTATGATTATACAGCATACTTCTGCATGGTGGTATTTCAGGCAAGCAACATGACCCCATTCCCACCCCATCTGATGGACATTATCTGGTAGTGTCAGAGTTGGGACTGTGTGTCACTTTATATGTACTGCTGGCTTTGGTGTGAGCATGTGGCCCCTCGTGGTCCCTCCATGGTAGAGGAGATCCAGGGATATAACTCTTCTGCCAGACAGATGGTCTCTCCCAGCTCTCCTATGGACTCCACATGTCTGCATCATCCCATTCAGCTCTGCAAACAGGGGAGAAATTATTTCCAAAAAGCCCAGAGAGGAAGGCCTTGTTAGGATTTCTTTCTTTTTTTTTTCAAATATAGTGGCTGAAATCTCCATTCTTGAGATTTCTTTGGAATCCTTTTATAAGATTTGAGGATCATTCTGGTGATGAAAATAAAAACTTCATGGCATGCCGCTCAGAACGAGGCTCTCCCCCTTTGCTACTTCTGTGGCTGCTGTTCCCAAGGACATGATGTTTGCCTCTGATCTTAGTGACCTCTGGGTACCACCTAAAAAGATGTGTCCAAGAAAGTTTTTCTTCTATCTGAGTAGAATAGAAATGACCAGCCATTTCCAAATTTTTCACCTTCATTTCTTTGTTCAGACAGCAGAACACTGACCACCTTTAAGACTTCTATGGATTTTCTTTTGTAAATATAATCATGTCCTTTAGATATTTCTCTTAATGTGGTAGCAATATGATCTAGAAACCAATTTTTATAGATCCTCCATCAAGATATTTCACATTTCACTACAGACTAGTATCCTCCAGATGGAATCCATATATGTAAACCACTTCACTGTGAGCACAGTGATTTCTTTTGCAACGTTCTCTGTCTCACCTTTAACTTCTTTCAGTTAAGAATTGTTAGCAATTACTTTCAGATTCCTGTACTCAGTATTTTTGACCACTTTCCTGAAAGCCTTTTTTCAGGTTTTCTCTAGCTGGTGAGAAGTTCCTTGGGATCTGCTTTCAGGTTCTGTATGACGTGCACTAAGAAGGAAACTCTGGAGTTCAGAATAGCCACTTCCTGGTCACAGATGGCCAGGACACAGCAGATGGAAATCTGCACAGCTGCTTGCAGCTCTGGAGCAGCAGTGTTGACTGATGTCTGAGGTCATCACACACCAGCAACCCTGGCCAGCAGCGTTCTGTGATGGGAGTGGGACTGTGTCTCCACATACCAGTCTAAGGAGAAGTGCAGGGACCTGGGCCCTTGTGTGCACCCCAGCACTGCTGTGCTCTGCTTGAGTGAGGTGGTTCTGCTTACTCTGGCCCCCTGGAGCTGGAATGGGCATGCAGAACTGGCCACGCTACTGATCTGATACAAACAGCCAGGAAGACCCGTGCCACCACATGATCACTGCAACCTGTGACATTTTCTATTGCTGTTCTTATTCAACACACTACTAGAAATTTGATGCAGAACAATTAGACAATTAAATAAAGAATTGAAGAAGTTAAATGATCCTTGTTTGTAGATGCAATGCTTCTACACATATAAAAGCCATAGAATGCTACTGAGTCTATTAGAACTGATAGATCTATTAAATAAGTAGTTTTCAATATACTCCTAGGTCACTGAGAAAGAAATAGAAAGTCAGTCACATTCATAATAGCTACAATTAATTCCTAGGAATAAACATTGCCAAGAACATAAATCCCCTGCAATGAGAACTATATGACACTGAAGAAGGAAACTGAAGAAGACACTGAGGGAGGAAAGGCTTCCCATGTTCTTGGATTGGGAGTGATAAGAGTTTTAAATAGGTGCTAGGGGATGGAGACTAATTTTTCTTGGGGAGCCACTGGAGAGTTACTATGCTCCAGTAGATAGCCCCACACCCATGCTCTTACAGGCAACCTTAGTTAAATTAAATAGATCAATTAAAATAAAGGGGAGACATGGAAGTAGGAGGATATTTTTCGGGAAGGGGAAGGGTCTAGTAATGAATGGGAGAGGATAAAAGAGTGTAACTGGGTGTGAAGAAATGGGAGCCCTTGTACCTTCTTGGGGAAAATATAAAGCAGTACAGTCATGGTACATGGAAAACAGTACAGACATCCCCCGAAACCCCTTATCCACCTATTAGAACTACCATGTGATCCAGGTAACCCACTCCTGGGTATATATATATTGAAAGGAATAAGGTCAGCATACCAGACCACTTCACATCCATGTCTATTATAGCATTGTTTTTTTAATTTTTTTAGATTTATTACACATACACACATACATACATTCACTCACACACACACACACACACACACACACACACACACACACACATATACACATGAGTGTCTTGCCTGTATGTATGTATACATGTGTATACCTGGTGCCAGCAGAGGCCTGAGAATTGTGTTGGATTCCCTCAAATTGGAGGTACAGATGGTTGTGAACCTCCATATGGGTGCTGGGAATTGAACCTGAGTCCTTAGCAAGAGAACAAGTGCTCTAAATTGCTGAGCCGACTCTCCAGCCCATATTACTACACTGTTAATAATGGTCAAAATGAGGAACTTGCCTAGATGCCATCACACATAAATAAAGAAAATACAACACACTATACACACACACACACACACACACACACACACACACACACACACACACACACCAGCCCTGTTCAGCCATGAAACCCTGTGAGTTGCAGGAAAACTGGTAAAACTGAAGGTGATGATGTAAAGTGCAATAAGCCAGATGCAGAAACACAACAGTGATGTTTCTTTACATGTGAAGAAGACAAAGAAAAATTCATGGGTGGCTGGCAATGGAAGAGGGATGCTAGTAGCCCTAAAAAGAAGCTTGCAGAGAGGGTAAGGAAGGAAGGAAGGAGGGTAGAAAGAGCACGGTTGGGTAGGATCCTACTAATGTGAACAATGAACATGCATGAACAATTACAATTAGAGGCCACAGAAAGCAATTGACCTGTAACATGGACATTTGTGTAAGTATACCCTGTAATGTTTGTACAAGGATGAAATCAAAGCCAGTCATGGCACAGTTCTCATAGTCTGTCCCCATCTCTAAGTGACACATGATTGTTTTACTTCATTTTTTGTTTATACTTATAAATTTTTAGTTTTCTTTAATAAAAGCCTTGTCCCTTATTGGAGAGCAGTTGGGACATAGTGGGGTCAGCACCATGTTGGGTTCACTAAGGGAGAGTCTTTGTGGGAGGGACTGGAAATATAGCTCAGTGATAGCACATGGAGGTCACGGGTTCAATTCTTATCCTGTAAAACAAAACAAAACAAAGGACAAAACCACAAGCCATCAAAACAAACAAACAAAGAAATAAACCTGTTGCAAAATGGTTAATATCTATAACTATCTGTAGGCAAGCATTGCCTAGTTCCTTGAAAGGTCATAATGATATTATTCTGTGTTCATCATTATTAAAATGGCCCTATTTCATTTTGTTTTGTCACTCTGCAGTGAGTCTAGGTGTATCCCCAGGCTGGCCTTTTGGCCTCAAGATAGTCTCCTACCACAGCCTCCCAAGTAAGTGCTTGTACATTGCTAAGTTGTTCTCTGTAAATCAAGCTCATACCAGCAATGAGAGGGAATTCATTTTCTGTCCACCTGCTTATACACAGTTTAAAAATATTTTATTTTATTTTTAAACACACACACACACACACATTCATGTTTCAAAAAACTTCCCCTGGCATACTCCTCCACTGTTGGTGGGAGTGCAAACTTATACAGCCACTTTGGGAATCAGTATGGCAGGTTCTAGGAAATTGGAAATCAATCTACCTCAAGACTCTGTGATACCACTCTTTGGCTTATACCCAAAGGATTCTCAATCATACCACAGGGACACTTGCTCAACTATGTTCATAGTAGCATTATTCTTAAGAGCCGGAACATGGAAACAAACTAGATACCCCTCAACCAAAGAATGGATAAAGAAAATGTGGTACTTATACATAAAGGAGTATTACTCAGCTGTAAAAAAAAAAAAAAAAAAAAAAAAAAAGTCATCATGAAATTTGCAGAAAAATGAATGTAACTAAAAAAAAAAAATCATCCTGAGGGAGGTAACCCTGACCCAGAAACACAAACACAGTATGTATTCACTCATAAGTGGATAGTAGATGTAAAGCAAAACACAGCCAGGCTAGAACCCACAGCCCTAGAGAAATTAGGTAACAAGGAGGACCTTAAGAGGGACACCATGGACCGCCCTGGGAAATGGAAATGCATGAGTAAACTGCGGGTGAGAGGTGAAGAGGGGCGGGAATGGGGATGGTGACAGGAGGGATCACATTGGCTGAGTTGTGAAAGAGATGGAGAGGGAGAACAACAAAGGAGATATTTGATAGAGGGGCCATTATGGGGTTAGGGAGGAACCTGGTGTGAGGAAAACTCTCTGGAATCAACAAGGAGGACCCCAGCTAAGACTCCTAGCAGTAGTGGAGAGGGTGCCTGATCAGACTAATTAAATTCTCACCAACAGTGCAGAGAGTCACGTTTCCTCCACCTCCTCACCAACATCCACTGCATTTACTTTATCACAGTTGCCATTTAGCCCTGGAACGTAACATTCCAGTTTACTTTTTGATTTCCACTTCCTTAATGAGTGAACATGGTGAACACTTTCTCACATAATCTAAAATGTGCTCTATTAATTTTTGTTTATTAATGGGATTGTTGGGCACTTTGCTGTTGATTATGATCCCTGCACTGTCACAGACTCAATGGTTGTGAGCCTTCAATATTTGGAAGTCCTAATTCCTAACATGGTGGTATAGAGAGATGGAGGCCTTTGGACAATTATTAGGTCATGGGGGAAGAGCTTTCACCACATAATTAGTGTCCTTTTTTATTTTATAATTTAATTTAATTTTACATATCAGCCACGGATTCTCCTGTCCTCCTTTCTCCTGCACCTCCCCACCACGTACTCCCAGCATACACCCCATTCCCATCTCCTCTAGGACAAGGACTCCCCTGGGGATTCAGCTCAGCCTGGCAGATTGAGGTAGTTGAGGCATGTCCAGGCCCCTCCTCCCTATACCCAGGCTGAGCAAACTGTCCTTGCATAAGCCTCACGTTCTAAACATCCAGCTCATGCACTAAGGACAGGTGCTGGTTTCACTGCCTAGGGGGTCTCCCAAAGAGTTTAAGCTAATCAACTGTCTCATTTCCGGAGGGTCTGATCCAGTTCCATGGGGGCTCCTCAGCTATTTTTCATAGTTCATGTGTTTTCACTAGTTTGGCTATTTGTCCCTGTTGTTTTTCCAATCATGGTCTCAACAATTCTCACTCATACAATCCCTCTTCTTTCTCTCTGATTGGACTTCTGGAGCTCCACCTGGGTCCTGGCCCTGGATCTCTGCATCTGCTTCCATTAGTCATTGGATGAGAGTTCTACCACAACTGCTATGGGATGTTCTGTATGTTACATGTGGTTTGTTGCTCTGATGGGGTAATAAATAAAACACTGATTGGCCAGTAGCCAAGCAGGAAGTATAGGCTGGACAAAGAGAAGAGAATTGGGGGAAGTGGAAGGCAGAGGTGGAGAGACCCCCCCAGCTGCCGCCATGACAAACAAGATGTAAGGTACTGGTAAGGAACGAGCCCCGAGACAAAGTATAGATTAATAGAAATGGGTTGATTTAAGATGGAAGTAGATAACAATAAGCCTGCCACGGCCATACAGTTTATAAGTAACATAAGCCTCTGAGTGATTATTTTATACGTGGCTTGTGGAACTGCAGGGGCTTGGAGGGACTTGGAGAGAAGCTCTCCAGCTACACAGGACAGTTAGGGTGTTTGGCCATCTGATCAACAGAGTAGGTCAGTTAAGGCTTTCCCTCCACCATTGCCAGTAGTCTATTTTGAAGGTCTCTCTGTGGATTTCTAAGATCAAAAACACTGAAGACAGCTTATGTTGGAGAGGATGTAGAGCACGGGGAACTCTCTTCCACTGTTAGTAGGAATGAAATCTTGTACAGCCACTTTGGAAATCAACATGGCACTTTCTTAGAAAATTGGGAATCCATCTCCCCAAGACCCAGCTATACCACTCTTGGGCATATCCCCAAGGAATGCTCAATCATACCACAAGGGCACATGCTCAGCTATGTTCATAGCAGCATTATTTATAATAGCCAGAATGTGGAAACACCCTAGATGCCCTTCAACTGAAGAATGGATAAAGAAAATGTGGTACATATACACAATAGAATACTACTCAGCAGAGAAAAACAATGACATCATTAGGTTTGCAGGCAAATGGATGGAACTAGAAAATAGCATCCTGAGTGAGGTAACCCAGACTCAGAAAGAAAAACATGGTATGTACTCACTGATAAATGGATACTAGATGTAAAACAAAGGGTGACTAGACTGCTACTCACAACTCCAGGGAGGCTACCTGAAAAAGAGGACCAAAGAAAGACAATGACAGAGAAATGGATGAGATCACCATGAGCAAACTGGACGTGAGGGGTGATAATGAAGGGCAAGGGTCGAGGGAAAGAAAGCTTAGGGGAGCAGGAGACCCCTTCTGGATCAAGAACAGAGTGGGAGAACAAGGGAAAAGAGACCATGATAAATGAAGACCCCATGGGAATAGGAAGACTCAAAGTGCTAGAGAGGTCCCCAGAAATCCACAAAGATACCTTCACTATAGTGTCCTTTTAGGAAAATCCCAGGGACCTAACCTGAAAACAATGTCTGCATTTCAGCAGATCAACTAGTCACCAAAAGTTATGGAGTGGGAAGGAGCATTTCCTGAAGCAACAGGCCCTGACTCCTGTCCAGCAATGCCATGGGCTGGACCACTGTTCCAGTATGGAATTAGTCATCCTGTCTTCGGTAAGTTAAAGAGAATCAAATATTACACTCGATATATTATTGCTGTAATTTTTTTTTATCATTTTATCATTCTACAATTATTTTCCTTTCCTTGTCTCTCTTCCTTTTGGCCATTTAATTTATTCATTCTTTGAGAATTTCATATATTTATACAATATAGTTTGATCATATCATCCACCTCATGTTCCTCTCCTAACATCATGTTCTCCTTCTCCTCTTCCTTCTCTTCTTTTTGATTTTCCTCTTCTATAGTCCACTGAGTCCAGTCAGAGCTGTCATGTAGGCATGGGGCCATCCACTAGAGCATGTTGTCCATTTCTTACTTTCTTGTATGGAGTTAATAAAAGAGCAGTACTTACATTTTGACCTTTGCTGCCACCCTGTGTAACCTGGTTATCTTTCATTACTGTGCTGGGGGAAAAAGGAATCAGCTACTGTGACCAGAACAGGAGCAAAAAGAAAACACACACTAAACTACAACAGGATGCAAAAAACCAGAGCCATGCATGCAGCATTGCTCATACGTGTCTCATAACAGCATTCATTCTTTAAATCACAGTCACCTGCACGTAGCCTAAATTGAATAGTCTTCTATTCCTAATTCCACCTCAAAGTAAGATGCATAATGACTCTGGAAACACACTGTTGACCCTGTCTATATTACAGAAGTGGATTCCAGAAAAGAATAAGTTGCATAGGCAGCTGGGTCTATAATTCCAGAGAAGTTCTCATTGTTAAAATCTCTCAGGAGAATTTCATTTTGTTCTAGAACTTCCTGTATTGCCCCAAACAATTTTAGCTTTCCCTAAAAATTAAATAAATATGTTTTAAGAAGTAGAAGTTTACTTGAGACAGAACTGTTGTGACCTTCCCAACACAGCTCCAGCTGCCATTGTTGTTATCCTACACCACACCTGGTTACACAACCCCTGCCCTTTGTTGTTGGGTTTGGTTTGGTTTGTTTGTTTGTTTATTTATTTATTTTGGAGCTGAGAATCAAACCCAGGGCCTTGAGCTTGCTAGGCAAGCATTCTACCACTGAGCTAAATCACCAACCCTTGTTTGTTTGTTTTGAGACATGGTTTCTCTATGTAGCCCCAGCTGTCCTGGAACTCACTCTGTAGATCTTGTGGGTCTCAAACACAAAGATCCACCTGCCTCTACCTCCTGAGAGCTGGGACTTAAAGCATGGGCCACCACCATGAGTCTCATAACCCCTGCTTTTAAATGATCCCACCAGCTTCTACAATAAAATAAACCCTTGATTAATTAATCTCAACCCATATCTCCAGTCTCATAGTGGCATAAATAAACATTGCTGTTGTGTTTTTGTTAAGACAGCCTTTGTTACTGCACTAGTTGTCTGCCACAATCAACTTAGAGAGGGAACTTTTGCAGGTTGAGTCATTTACTGTTCCTGCTCTTTTAGGTCCTGTGGTGAGGGAGCACAGAGGACACAGTGAGTAACCAACCAAAGCAAAGCTAAGTGAAGTACTTACCTCATGGGTATGAAAGAAAAAAGGAAGCCAGTGAGCAGGAGCCAGGTCCCACCAGCTCTATGAGGACACCATGAAGTTCTTAAAATTCCCATCACCTCCCAAAAGGCCACATTAGGAACTAAGGCCTTGAGAGGTGGGACCATGTGTTAAAGGCTTGGCCCTGAGCCTGTGGTATAATTGAGAGGTGGTGGGACTTTTAAAAGGATTGACCAATGGGAGCAAGGAAGGTCACTGAGGGGATTATGTCCTTTTCTTTCTCTCTTTTGAATGCTACTCCTAAAGGGAATGGCTTTCCCCTGTGACATGCTGCCTTGCCACAGGCTTCAGAACAACAGGCTAACTGTGGAGGTTTGAAAGAAAATGGCCTCCAAAGGGAGTGGCACCATTAGGAGGTGTGGGCTTTTTGGAGAAAGTGTGTCACTGTGTGGGTGGGCTTTGAGGTCCCTTTTCTCAAGGTTCACTCAATGTGACAGTCAGTTGACTTCCTGTTGCCTGCAAGATGTAGCACTCTCAGCTCCAGCACCACATCTGCCTGTCATGATGATAATGGACTGACCTCTGAAACCATAAGCAAGACATCCCATTTAAAGGTATTCTTTATAAGAGTTGCTGAGGTCATGGTGTCTCTTCAAAGCAATAGAAAACCCTAATTAACTAACCATTAGGATTTTAATCTCAAGTAACCCCACAGGCTCATGTGTTTAAGCATCTGGACATCAGCTGGTGGACCTCAGGTCAAGGGGATACAGCCTATCATGATGGGAAATGCATAGTGCCTAGGAATGCTTACATCCAAGATGCAAGAATTTATGAAATGAATTTTTCATAGTTTATGGATCAAGAAGCAGAAAAATCTTGACTGGGCTACAATTGTTATGTTTCATCCCTACTGATATCTAGGACCCATATCCAAAAGCTTTCACAACCTCACAGAATAGTACCAGCTTGGGACTGACCAATTGCTCAAACACTCTAGCCTGTGGGGGACATTTTGCATTATGACCACAATACCTTCCATTACATAACTTCACAGATTTATCATTACTGTTTTCAAGATGGAACTCCCCTTAGTAAGAATAGCCATTTTAATGGCACTAATGGCCCCTCTATTTTCCTTTGCAAAAGTGTTCTATCCAGATGTATTATATTCTTTTATTTCCTGCAATGGTAATTGAATTGAGTGCTGTGGAATTATCCCTTTGTACATTGTGTGAATATATGTCACAATGATTGGCTTAGTAAACAAGCTAATTGTCCAATAGCTGCACAGGATAAAGTTGGATGGGAAAGCCAAACTGAGAATGATGGCATGAGGAAGGGCTGAATGAGGGGAATGGTCAGCTAGATGGAGAATGAGTTGGACACACAAAATGGGGTAGAAGTAAAAGCCACAAGCCTTGGGGCAAAACACAGGTTAATAGAAATGGGTTAAGTTGTAAGAACTAGTTAGTAACAAGCCTGAGGTATTGGCTGGGCATTTATAATTAATGTTGAGTTTCTGAGTCAATTACTTGGGGAATGGATGCTGTTTATTTGGGAGCATGAAGTCAGGATAGGAAATCTCTGACTACAGTGGACAGACTTGAAAATGCAGATCAAAATGTACATATGACCTCACAGAGACTGTGGCAGCATGCATAGGGCCTGCATATGTCTGAACCAGACATAGTAGGGTCCTAGAGATAAAGGGAGAAGTGGGCAAACATCTCCATCACTGGCCCAGAAGAAATCTCCTATTGATAACTACTTGCAAATGAAAATTTAGTTTCCTCCCGGGTATATTCACCAAAGAAACAAACCACTCTTAAGAGTTGGCTGAATGTCCAGCAGTCGATGGTCAGTAGGAAATGAACTCAACAGCATGATTAGCAGTTCCTTGTCTCATGGTGTCATGTCAGGGCTCTTTCTTTTTTGCTTTTAAATTTTATCTCATTTTTATTTTTTGAGACAGGGTCTTTCTGTGTGAAGCCCTGGCTGTCCTGGGACTGCTTTGTAGACCAGGCTGGCCTCAAACTCACAGAGATCCTCCTGCCTCTGCCTCCTGAGTGCTGGGATTAAAGGTTGATGCCACAACCTCCCGGCCCATATTTATTTCTCTTTTCACCCTACAGGTCCTTTGCGTATCCATCATGGCTTCCTCATTACTGTTTTATGGGATTCCTGACTGTATGAACAAGTGGGACTCTGTGTCTGTATCTGCTTCTTATGCTATTCCTTGGCTCACTTCCTTCTGTTTGTTTTTTCTTATTCTGATGTGTTGGTTTTGCTTTATCACCATATCATATTATATTATATATTACAATTATCCCTTAGAAGGCTGCTCGTTTTCTTTTTTTGTTTCTTTTCATTTTTAGAAGTATCTCTATGGACCAGGCTGGCCTGGAACTCACAGAGATCTGCTTCCCTCTGTCTCCTGACTGATGGGATGAAAGTCACGCACCATCACTGCCTGGCTGCTGTTTGTTTTCTAATGAGAGACAGAAATGAGGTAGATCCAGATGGGAGAGGAGGTTTCTGGGGCAGCAGGGGGACTGGGAGAAGTAGAGAGAGGGCAAAGAGTAATCAGTATATATTATGTGAGGCAAAAACAATTTCTATTTTCAATAAAAAAGAAAAAAATTACAAAAAAAGAAGAAAATGCTGGTCAAATATTCTACCATGGAGCTATAATCCTTGCCTTTTGATGCTTTGAAACACTGTCTGGTTATGAAGCCCAGGGTCACCTGGAACTTGCTAGAGAGCTTATGTTGCTCTTAAATTTGCAATCCTCTTGCCTCACCCTCCAGAAATGCTCGAAATGCAGGCTTGAATCACCACTTCTTGCTTGGTTAATAGTCTTGGTTCACTAGCATACCCATCCTGATTTTCCTTATGGAGGAAAGGTTGCCATGTGCTAATCTTCATGCTCTGAGGGTCTGTAATATTGAGCAATTGTAAAGGGTTCCCCATTTTCACAACACATGTTCTTCTGTTTGAATGTCATTTCTGGTCATTGCAAACGTGGGGTACAGAGCAAGGCTCTAAATGAGCATGAAGTAAATTTGGATAAATTGAAGAAAGATTCAAGGACAGAGACTCTCTAGAAGCATGCATTTATTTTTCACGCTTGTTCAGTATTTGTATTGCAGAGGCAACAAAAATCACCATCTTGAAGGTTCCTGGGTTTGGAGATTCCAGCAATGTCTTGTCCACAGATATGAGTTTCAAGAATTTTGTTTCTCTGTGTATGTGGAGAGAAGAAAACAACATGTCAGTTGATTCAATTCTTACTGGGTACGGACAGCACAGTTTTCTTCAGGAAAGCAAATTGGCCATGGTAGAGAATGGCATCCAGTGGATTTTCTACCATAAGCTACGTTATACTTTGGTAAGGAAGGTAGAGGAGTATTCCAGGGTTAGTGTGCCAATCCCAAGTTGTACCATGCTATGTTTTCACACATCTAACAAAAGTTCTGGGTAGTTTTGAAGGGAAAGAGGTTAGAGGAAGGCTTGTGGCAAGGAGTACTAAGAGCTCACCTGAGCTGCAGGGGGCGCTGTATTCAGCAAAAATCATTTCATCTGAAAGATATGAAAAAAAAAAAATGAGAATGGGAGTTTGGATGCTAGAGCACTTTGTGAAGCACAGTTGATGTGTTAGGACAGACCAGTTTCCTCCATCAGAACCTGGATGACTGCTGAAAAGTCTTCTCTCTGGGGACATCAGACAAACCAAGCAAAGGAAATATTCCCCTTGAAGCCAGTGGTTGACACCTTTACCCTGGGCCGGCAAGATGGCTCAGTGGGGAAAGGCGCTTGTTGCCATGCTTAGTGACCACAGTGAGTTCAGTCCTCAGGACCCACATGGCAGAGGGTGAGTGACCATTTCTCCTCATGGCCCTCTGACCTCCACAGGCACTGTGGCATGCCATCCTCTTAAGAAATAAATAAGCAAATGTGCAACAACACCAGAATAATTCACCCTATTGAGAATATTGAAGTGTGCTTATTCTTTATGCTTAAGCAGAATACAGGGAGTGATCCATGGAGACATGTATCCTCTCAGATGCCTTTCTATAGTTCTGATTTTTTTCCTTCAGTATTTCTTGAACTCTTCTATTGTGAAACATTTGGCACAGAAAACCCCCATTTAATTCTCCAGCTCTGGCTTTGCTCTCTCTCTTTGGTCATCAATGACCACTCAGGCTACAATGCTCTCTCATCTTTTTATTCCTACTATAATTCTTTGTGTAATTCTTCATCTTTGTGTTGCTGTATTCAGAAGAAGATTTGTGTGTCTATCCATGTGTAGACATTCTTTGTCAAATGTTTGGTCCTTTGAGTTATTTAGACATCTTTGGTCACATATGATTGTTTGGACAAACAGGTAGGAACAAGACTTTAGTGGTTGAATAAACTGAGATCTTATAAATGTTTGTCATACCCACATTCTTTTATTAAGAGCAGATTTGCCTACTCAGGCCTATATAATGTCTCAATGTTCGAAAAATAATTGTTTTAAACACTAGGTGTGATGGTATATACAAGTAATATCTCTATTTGGAGGCTGAGTCAGGAGGATTGAGAGTGTGAGTTCAGCCTGGGCTGCATATTGAGAAACTGTCTTAGAAAAAGGAAGAAAAGGAAGAAAGAAAAACTTCAAGTTGCTTCCTAATCCCTTGCTCACCTGTCTCATAGTAGTCATAGACTTTCACAATGGCAGGCTGCAGGTTCCTCACTGGGATGTCTTGTTGAATGACAAAGGAAAAGGCCAGTGTCTGATTGGTCACCTGGCAAAGGGAGAAAAGTAATCCAGAATCACAGTAGTGGCCACTGTTTTTCTTCAGCATCACTCAGTCCTTGGTATCTGAGAAACAGTTATGCATGGATAGCATTTAACCTCACAGTCACTGTATTCGTAACTGTTCAAATATGTGGATGGTGATATGGATTTAGAGTAGAGACGTGAGGAACTGAAGTAGAGGCTCCTGGGAGTATAGGAAACTTTTCTAGTCTGTTAAATTATTCCAAAATCCATATTCCTCCAAAAGGTGTGATGTAGGGCTTTTGTCCATTCTGAGAGTTCAACCCTTTGACCTGCTGACTTGGGAGCCTATGGTAAGTCCCAGGAAAGCCAGCAATGCAGAAATAGAATGTAAAGGTTTGCATTATTATTATTATTATTATTATTATTATTATTATTATTATTTGTGCATGTATATACTAGTGAAGGCCAAAAGAGGGAATCAGATCTCCTGGAACTGGAGCTACAAGGCAGTTCTGAGTTGGTGTGAGTTCTAGGAACTGAACTCTGATCTTCTTCAAGAGCAGTAAGTGCTCTTAAGTGCTGAGCCATGTCCAAGGCCAGAGAAAGAGAATGTAAAATATCATCTAGCATGAGCTGAGGGAAGGTGCCCCCCTAAAATACTTCCTTTAGAGTTGATCTTCACGTGCCTTATGTTTCCCACAAAAACACACCTAGACATGTCTGGGTAGGCAGCTAAGACCCTCATTGAACCGCATAGACCAAGAACTATCCACCTAGACATAGTTATGGAGGCAGGAATGATCCTCACCTGACCTACATAAACCAAGGACTGTCTACTAGACATAGTTAGGGAGATAGGAAGGACCCTCACCTGACCTACATAGATCAAGGACTGTCCAGCTAGACATAGTTGGGGAGGCAGGAAGGACCCTCATCTGACCTACATAAACCAAGGACTGTCCACTAGACACATTTAGGAAGGCAGGAAGGACCCTCACCTGACCTACATAAACCAAGGACTGTCTTCTGGACATAGTTAGGGAGGCAGGAAGCACCCTTACCAGACCTACATAAACCAAGGACTGTCCACTAGACACAGTTTGGGTTTCAGGAAGGACCTTAACCTGACATACATAAACCTAGGACTATCCACCTAGACACAGTTAGGGATTCAGGAATGACCCTCACCTGACCTACATAGATTAAGGACTGTCCACCTAGACATAGTTGGGGAGTCAGGAACAACCCTCACCTGATCCACATATAATAAGACGTTGCTGTTGCTCACTTCTGTTCTGCTCACATGCTCTGATCTTTCAAGCTGGAATGTGAGAAAACACCGTATTACTAAAAAGGCATTGAAGATGATAGAAAGGGATGTCACCAGTTCATTAATGTAAGTTGGAGGAAACTTTCCAACAAGAATGAAAATACATGAAGAACACTGTGAATTCGACTCCACTAGAGGCCAGACAGGATACGACCTGACTTAGTAATCAGTATTTTTTACTTTCGTTAGAAGGTGAAGTGTTCCTGCATTTGATAGTACTCACTTACCTCACATTCTATGTGCAAGTATCGTTCTGTGTACTCTGCCATTGATCTTAGCTTGTTGTTAATTTTCAAAGTTCTTAAACACCACATCTATAATTTTGCTATTTCATAATATTTTCCCCTGAATCATTATTGACCATGTTCATTATGCTTTAAAAATTATTGTTAGCTAGATTGTGAACTCAATGAACTCAGACTTCTTTCTGATATTTCTTCTGTTGGCTGCTATCACAGTGACACCCATACTAGAATTATATAAGTCCAATTTTGATAAATTAGAACTAATGCTGCTTTGGTTCAAGATGGCATTATTACAATGATGTTGGAACATTCCTCATCTGGGGTTACAGAATATCCAAACATCTGGTCTACCTACCTTTTTCACTGTTGGTTTCATTGGAATGAAACCAGAAACCATCTTCACATCAACAATCACCATGTTGGAGGATGGACGGCTGCCTGTGTAACTGCAGACCAGAGATGGGAATGAAAGGAGTATTTTTAATACTTTGAATCTTGCCTCCTTGGAGCTCGATCAGCAATTCCTGATATGCCCTGTGTGATTTTTTTCCATACCTTAAAATATATGGCCTTTACAGTCAATATAAATAATTCTGAAAATAGACTGCATAACAATGTCAACTGGGAGTTCATCAAAAATAGAATGATCCATGGGGTATACTGGCCAGCCCTCATAGTCTTATTAACAAGCTGGACAGTAAGAGACCTTATCTCAAAAACCTAATATACATGGAACTGAACATTGGGAGATGATCTTGTCCTGTTTCTGTTCTTGTTGATGTGTCTGTCTCCCTCTGTATCTCTGTATTTCTCTTTCTCTCTCTGTTCTCTGTCTCTCTGTCCCTCTGTCACTCTGTGTCTGTCTGACTACCTCTCTCTCTCTCTCTCTCTCTCTCTCTCTCTCTCTCTCTTTCACATACACACACACACACACACACACACACACACACACACACACACATCACCACCACCACCACCACCACCACCACCACCACCACCATTGTGGAATATTAATTTAATGATGCAAAGATGTGTTGCATTCTTTTATGTTGCATGAGTTTAACTCTGTAAAGCTGTGT